>NW_010327947.1:0-79996 GCF_000700745.2 Antrostomus carolinensis
GAGGGCTTGCGAAGGTCTGTCTGTCTTCACACTGCTGCCGACGCCCCCCTCCCCAAAACCCAAATTAAAGGCTGGTAGGGCTGCCCTCCTGTAATTAAGGCTTATAATTTCTTGCCAACTTGAAAACTACTTCTGTAGTGCTTGATCTGAGACAGCCTGAATTAGAGACACTCTTCTTCCTGTCTCAAAAGAGTCCAGAACAGAGAGTAACCTGAAATTACCGTCATTTTCTTCTCTCCTGTTTTTAAACATGAGCTTCTGACTGCATAGAGCACTTGACGTACACATGTGTGTTTCTGTCGTTGTCACCCCAAATCCTGCTGTCGCGGTGTCCGTGAGCGCCGGGGGCTGGAGATGTCCCACAGGTGTGCCCCGGTGTGTACCTGGCAGCGGGGTGGGGGCAGCGAGGCTGCTGGCCTGGAAGATGTCTTCAGAAGTGTCAGAGATGCTGCACGGACTCGCTTAGAGCACTAGCTGCTTTTAAAGAGCAGCTTCAGCGTGCTGGTTCATATGGATTTTATCATTCTAAGCTTATTTCCTTGCACCCAGATGAAACTTCTATTGTCAGAAACGCTACCCCGGTAACTTCCAAGAGAGTAAACATTGACAGAAGGATGTTTGTTACTTTTTACCTCCCATCTTTACAACCTGGTCAGGACCGGACTCCAGGCTTCTTTGTTTCCTCTGTAAAACGATGACATCTAGTGCTTAAAATCTATTGAGAATTTTGAAACGAGAGCACCATAGGTGAGGGGATTGCAAAGGACTTCCGATTTTGTAAGTGCCACCTGTGAATGTAGGTAATTAAAGCAGTTTGGGCTTCCCCAGGTGTCAGTTTGGTAAGGGCTATCAGTGAGTTGACATAACTAAAGCATTCCTCTCTCACGTGTACATTTCTTGCATTGTTTCTTTAAATTGGCAAAGTTTATTTTAAATAGTTTCATTAAGGTGATATAATACTGTCTTTGAAAATCCTATTTTAAGGTTTGGGGTTTTTTTTTAATTATTATTTTTAATTTTCATTTGATACCGGGAGCTTACAGAAGGCTCCCTCTTTGCCTGCCAGTAGCACATGGGAGCACTGGCAATGCAATGTAAATGTAGAGTGTGCACTGTTTGTATAGTGGAAAAACGTATTTCCCCATCTAATTTATGTGGCTATACTTTGTTTCTGATATGTGAAAGCTGTTCTCATTTTAAAGTAACTTTTAAACTTACTCCTTGGAGAAGCTTTTTTATTTTAAATTGAGTAACTTAAAAACCTGAAGGTATTGATAAACAGGATGTGAAGAATCTGTAATGTGGAAGGAAAATGTAAATATTTATTTTCCTGTGAAGCAGGGTTTGCATTTCAGGGAGTCCATTGTGTTTCTCTACTCTTTAAATCCAGATGGATTGAAAAGCCAATACCAGCTGTTTCTGTTGTATGAGAAGAATAAAGGTATTTTTAGAGTAATGAGACCATGTCCCAAAGTTTTGTGGATCTTGATGAAATGCAGTGGTGTGTACAGGATTGAGAGAGAAGCTCAGTGAGTCCTAATGATTAAGCGATTAGTTTTGATGATGAGGCAGATTTCCAAATATTTATGAACTTGAAGTTCTTATGTTTTGGTAAGGTTGTGTGTGCCAGCTTGCCCTCACATTAGAAGAAGATGAAAGCATATAAACACTAGCCACTATATATTTAAAATAACAAGCAAAAATCTCTTTGTAAACTGTTAATGTGTCCCTTTGTTAATGCTGATTTCATTAGCATATTTCTGTATTTCAATACAGAGCTTTTTGGAGTCTTGAGATTTAAAAAAACCTCAGGAAACCTGAGCTCAAACCTTGAACTTGAGGGCTTTTTATAATGGGAATGGGCAGCTGTGTTGGTCAGATCTCACTTGGGATAGGGGGAACCACTCCAAAGCATCAAAAGTTTCCACTACATCTTTTCTTGAAGCTTTTGGTGAGAGAAAATTGTGTCCTGGTCAGGTCCCTCTTTTGTCTATTCCCAGCTGGAGTCTCCATGTTGTACAGCAGCCACTGGCTGCTGGGATCTGAAACTTTTGATCCTAGTTCTTGTGCTATGTAAAAAAAACAAACAACTTGATTAAGAGTAGTAACAACAAAAAAATTGCATCTGATATGTGGTGTTAGTTAATGAAGCACTTTGTTCTTTAATTCAGATTCATGTTGAGGCATATTTTATGATAATACAGGCAAGGCAGGTCTGTAGTCTTTACAGTGCAAAGACTTCTTCAAGTGTAGTCCCCAACCTCTTGTAAAATAGGTTTTGTTTTCTGTGGTGAGCTGAGGGAGGGATGTTGTTGCTTGTCTCAGTATCAGACAGTTGATTGCTCTGGGAGAGTTGGCTGTTGAGGATATTTACTTCTTTTGGGGAAAGACTAGTCACTTTCTGTGCAAATCTCAGACTCTTTCAGGTGTCCCTGAACCAGAGCCTAGCACTGGTTAGTGATGTTAAGTTCTTGCATCTGGGATTTTTGGAATCTTCTGATCTCTGCTTGTAACAACTGGTGCTGGTCAAACTCACGTGCAGCTCAGCCCTTTGCTGAGCACTGCAGCTGGGCAGATGGTGTCTGCTGAGACCAGAATAAAACACTGAAACAACACAACTCAGAAGTAGTTTCTCTAAGGTAGAGCTGTGTTTGCCAGAGCTAGAAATAGCTGGGTTAAAATTATTTTACTGTGTTCTGTTCCATATTATAACTTCAGCAAGCCAAAAGCTGTTCCTCAAAACCAAAGCATTCTTCCTCCAGCTATTAAATATCCCAGACTGCCGAGTCTGTTTTCCTGCTTCAAGATGTGGGAGGGCAGTCTGCCTCCTCCTCTCTGCAGTCCACTATGAAGTTTATCCTTGTGAACAAAGGGGAGACATGGTCCCTCTTCCCCAAAACACCTTTCACCAGTTTAGGGGTGATGCCCTGATGAAAAGAAGGGTGCGTGCTGTTTTCTTGTAAAATCTCAGCTCTTGATATGTGTTCTGTCTCTTATATGAACCCTAATCCTCAGGTAAATGTCCATGGTTTGAAACCATTTGCTAAAGCAACCTGAAACCTGACCCACAAAGTCTGTAAATCTTTAGTTAGAGTGCCCTGGGGCAAATAACACTTGCTTTTTTTATTTTTTTTTAATTTTTCCCCTGAAGTAGTTGAACGTACAGATCCTGTCTGAGGGAGGGTGGGCATTGAGCATGTGCCTGAATGAATTGCTGGAGTGAAGCAGCAGAGGTAGGAAAGCACGTGGAGCAACCTTGACAAATCCACTGAAGTGAAAAATAGGTGTTGGGCCAAGTAACTGTTAATATCACAAGCTATTATGGGGCATCTCAGGAGCTGAATTTCTTCCACTAGTAACTGATCTAGAGTATTATTAAAGTCAGATGTTCTGAAAGCTGCTAATTTCATTTGATATTGTCATTGGGAGCATCGGTCTCAGAGTCACAAGCAGGACCCTGTAGTCCTGGGACTGTTCCTTGTGCAGAGATACTGCAGTGCAACAGAAGTCCTTTCTAGTGCTAACACTACTCGGTGTTGATGGAGGGAGGCATTTCAGGGTTAGGATTTCTGTAGTAAGATGAGGTTTTTGTTGTTTTTGATAGGCAGTGTTAAAGGAACGGAGCCCAGCATGTCTGGACGGCAGCTAAAGATACCTCTGCTGCTCATATCTGCGATGGCCATTAAATAGGTAGTGAAATAGCCTAATTTATCTGAATGCCGTTGTCTGTGATAACAACTTCATTTATTATTGCATTACAGATTCCAAAACTCTCTTCCTTTGTGATTTAAAAGTATCTGTTACACTTTGGATGTTGGAAAATTATTTGGGGGCTTTTTCCAAATGTGTGCATACACACACAGACACATACAGCACCGCTCCCCTGCCTGTTCAGAAGATTAAAAAAGCAGATTTGCAGAGTAGCTTGGTAGAAAGAGTCAGCTTGAGGATAAAACTTGAGAGCCAGGACTACTTACTGAAATCTTTTGGTTTGGACTAACAGTACAGCAATCAAATCTGGTCAATGGTCTCAGACATGTGGTCACCAAATGTTTCTGTTTGTTGAAACTGTTCAAAATCTGCATTTCTACTGTATATTTTTATGGCTTCTGCAAATGCAGCAAGAGATCTAGCAGCAGTGTTTTCCCTGTATTTGCATAGAGATCTTACCTCGGTGATTATTTTGGTTTGTTTTTCCCCCAAGCATGAATCTAATGCCTACAGTCTGGTATGGCAGATGGGAAGAGTAACTGTAGAGATGGAAGACTTGTCTTACAGTTCAAATGCTCTTCTCTCAGGTATCTTTATTTCGGTTGAACTAATCATTATGAAAAGGTTTTTCTCAGTTCTGGGTAAGGTATTCTCAAAAAGTGTGAAGAGAGCCAGTCAATGTCCTGGATGGTGTCAAAATGAAAAAATGTGTGAATGAAAAGGAAAAATCTAGATACTGTGTTGCCTAAACCACGTCTAATACTGGGTAATTCTGTCAAGTCATAAAACCTGGGTGGGCTGGTTTCTGGAGAACTTCTTACAGCGCTGCTGCCAAAGTCCTGGCTCACATCTACATAAGGGATGTATTTAACACTCCTTTAGGTGGATGCATCAATATTTCATTATTGTGTGTAGATTCTTGGCAGTGAGCCCTTGCATGGAGTAAATCTAAATGTATCCAATTAGTGTATGAATATGAATTGATACATAAATATACATGCTGTTAAGTAAATACTACGGGAATGTAAATCCTAGAACTAATATTCTCCCCTGGCTTCAGACTATGAAAGTACTGTGGCAAAATGTCATATGACAGGGCTACCAATCATGGTTTAGAGGGAGAGGGTGGCAGTAACAACTGTTTTATCTGGCTGAACATTATTCTGTCTGTTACCTTTCCTGAGGTCCGTCAGGGAAGGGACAAGGTATCTGTGGTGCGTTTGTTGGTGTGTTTGAGAGAAAAACAAGGCTGACTTTTGCTTGAGACTAAAATCTGTTTCCTGGTTTCTGCAAGGTAAGTTTATTCAAGTTAAGTCTGTATTTGGGGTTCTTGGAGATGCTCAGAGTCTGTCTTCACATAGTCCTGCATGATGGGCATGCAGAGCTTTGAGCTGAGTTCAGTGTAGTTTCCTTTGTGGACAGTTTATCTTTGTAATTTTGAGCGTTGTTTTAGAATTCCGCATGAGAGTAGCATCTGCAGGCACTTTAAGAGGGAGAATTAACTTGATTATATAAATGGGTACATCTTCATACTGAGGAAATTCATTGCAGCTTAAGGAGATCTGCAGACAATTCTGATCCAACTTTTTTCTTCTGTATTTTATGTTTACCAACTACAGTTAGTCATGGTGTTACTTTTGTTCTTTTCCATGAGGTTGTGTATTATTTTACTCCTATCATTTGGGGAGGAGATGAGGGTGGTGATTTCCACAGTCAGCATGCTTTCCCTGCCCTGCATTACTATGAACTCCCTTTTAGCACCTTTTCTTTGTGAAATGCTTTTTTTTTTTGGTCCAAATGTTAAGTTTTTAATGAGTTTGAGTGTATTACATTAGACAGTGACCTTGCTGAGCTTTGGAAAACACTTGGATTTTATTGTGTTGTAAGAAACAGATAAATTCCAGCTGTTTCTTGTACCTACCACCCCTCCTCTTTAGAGTTCCTTTATTCACTCCTGGAGGAGGTTTTTTAAAAGATATTTTCTTAGAACAAAAAACCCCAACCTTTTCTGCCTAATGAGACTAACATAACTCTTACCTATCTTTTTTTTTTTTTTAATGGGCTTTCCAGCTTCAGCAATTTAATGAAAAACAGCACGTGCTCTCAGACCCAGTGTACTAGAAATGCTTCTGCTGGTCTAAGGTGTGCTTGCCACACCTAACACATTATCCAAATTACCTTAGGAGGAGTGTTTTGGTTTTGCTGTTTTTCACATATCTGAATACCCTGAAAATCCAACTTTAAAGGAGTGTAGTGGATAAGTTACTTTAAAATAGGTTCTTTGGTTCCTCATGCTGTGAGCTTCTGTAAGCAGTTATAAATTTAGTGTTTATGAATAGTGCTAATTTAAAAAAAAAAAATAATCCAACAAAAAGATGTATGGATCTGACTCAGTGTTTTAGCTTCCAGTTGGATATTGAGCTGTAAAACTTTCATTTGTGTTGCACTGAATAGAGAAACTTAATTTCAACAGTTTTGCGCATTTGTGGTACAAAACATCTGGGATTATCTTGGAAGGGCAGGAGGATTATAAGACTTGCTTTATTTTTTTGCCAGTGCTGGGTGTGTTGGCACATTTTTTTTGTGCCAGCTCATGTGAAAGCCCTAACTTTGTTTCTGGGTATGATTCAGCTTTGAATCATTGCTATTAGAAAAGAAACCCGATATACTAACTTTAGGAAATAGTTGTTATTGTGCTGGCCAGAAAAGTCAAAATTATTATCATGTAACACAGCTTTAAAGGCATATTTGGGTTGGGATCAAGTCAGCTAGCATAGACAGTGAAAATGTTAGGTGTTGGGCCAAGCTGTCCTCCTAGGGTAAGTCCCATGATGATGTGGTTTTGTGTTGCTGCTGGACTGTTATCACAGCAAGGTGTCATTGAAACTCCTGTACTTGGCACGTGCTTCTCCTGCCTCCTTTGTGGTGGCAGTGGCTTTTGCCTGACCTTCTAGTGATTTGGCTCAGGGAGTTAATCTGATGATGGAGACTCAGCCTGATTTGTGGTATTACATACTCACTCAGCTCCTGGAAGGTGAGATGGGTACTAGTACTCATGCCAGGGAAGAGGTGGCCATGGTAGAGTTGGCCTTTTGGTGGCAGCTCGCCATTGGGTTGCAGCTGAGCTAGGGAGACGAATGAAAGAGGCAGACACCTGAAGTTAGAGAAGCCATCTCTTTCCTTGATGGTCTCTCAAGTCACCTGCTTCTGCTCGTGGCCTGGCTCTCTTCCTTATATGACTCGGGAACCATCTGCTAAGTGCCTGGGGTTGAGGTATAAGGTAGACACCTGAATTAGGGAGGCTGGCTTCCAGCCATAACTAACTTCTTCAGAATGAATTTCATAAGGCATATAAATACAATTGGAGCTGTTTTAAGTAGAAACTCTGCATTTAAAATATTTGATAGCATTTTAAAATATTTGATATGCTTATACCCTGATTTCTGCTTTGGCTGAAGCAGCCTTTGTGTCTCATTGGAGTTTCCTTGGTTGGGAGATTGTCCTTCAGAGGTGTTGGGCCACCTGACCCAGCAGTTCTGCAGTGATCATCACCTGCACTTCACGGCTGCAATCTAATCACAGATCTAACCTCCAGTATTATTTGCAAATTCTTTCCTGGAAGTACTTTATTGGCCCTACTATTTCTTATTTATTTATTATTTTTCCTTCATGAAGGAATTTGAAAAATCTGGCTTGTGGAGTTTGATCTGAGAGTTTCTTGTGGTCAAATGACCATGTCAGCTAGTAAATCAGGATCTGGAGAACGGAAGCAAATGAAGCCAAATGTCAAAGTGGCTGTGGAGAAGATGAAGAAAAATTAAGATGCAGGTTTGACACTACAGGCGTGGTTTGGTTTGTGGTTTGTTTTGTTTGGGGTTTTTCGTGTTCAATAGCAACAATTGTTGCACTGCTTTGAAATGCTGCTTTGGATACTATTTCAGGCTGGGTGAAGGTGGGGACAGAGGTAGGCATTACTACATTTCCACTTTGGGGAAAAATGTCTTTTCCTCTTTGTCTCATCATGCTGTTTCCCTAAATGCTACCACTGACAAAATGCACCTTTTTGATGCACCTGAAGATGGAATCCTGAGCAAAAATGGGCCAGACACTTGATTGCAGATTCTTTTGCAAATAGAAAAGGGTTGTAACAAAGTGGTTTGGGTTGTCTTAACTAACTACAAAGGTCTCATCTGTGCAGAACTTTTTTGAAATGCCAGGTGGACATCCTCATCACGAGTTCTCTGCATTCAGTAAAAAGGTAGCGTGGAGTTGCTCTTATTTAGGCTGAATGAAAATAGGGTGAGGAGGATGATGTGAGCTCCAGGTACAGATGAATATCTTTCACAGACATTTGCCTGATGCTGTGGCAGGAAAAAAAAACCCTCTGATATAATAAACATCAACTCAATGGTTATTCAGGAAGGTATTGCTTCACAGCTACGAGTCTTACGTGTCAACAAATTTTTTCAGAGACAAATCCGCATTAAAATGCACAGACTGGGTTCCTCACTAATGATCTAGCTTTCATATGTCTGATAAAATCCAAAAGTCCTCTGTGACACTGAGGTAGGACTTGCAGACACGGGCTGTAATCTCATTTGAGAGCATCGTTAAAGACGCCAGGAAGTTCTGCATGTCAAGTGTTGGTGGATGAGGTTGGGAGCTGTGTGCTGTGGAGGGATGACAGAAGAGAGAGGCTTGGAGAAGGAAGAGGAGAAATGTGCTCCTAAGGTTATTTGTAAATAACTACTTTTTCTTCTTACTGGAGTGAATTTCTTACCTTGTGAGTATTTAAATTATGAAATTTTGTAGAACGTACTGGCTTTTTAAATATATATTTTTTTGCATTTGTTTTGCATTTTTCCTATTTAAAAGATTGGGGGAATACAGTCTTGGAGTGTTCTAAATTTCTGAATGTGTTATTACATTAATTTTAATATTTTCACGTAGATATTTGTAAAATTAGTATCTCAACTGCTTTCCTACCATGGGCCTCGGAAGCCTACTGTTAGACCTAGCTGAAAAATGTGTGTATCTTTTTTGTTTTCTTCCCTTTCTTACCTTCCCAGCTAAGAATTTCTAACATATTTATTTATTTATTTATTTATTAATTAAAGTGGCAACTAGAATCCTGTAACATTCAATTTTCCAGTGGAATCTTTTATTTTTCCTTGTGAAAGTTGTCTCCCCTGGAATATTACAGTAAAAAAGTGAATGTTCTTTTCTTAACTGTGGCATATCCAAAGAAATTTAAGAATACTGCTGCTATTAAATCATGTCTGGTTCTCAGTGTAATGGTTAATTTTGTCAGAACACAAAATACTTAACAGACATGTTTCAGCAACAAGATTTGGTCTGTGCATGTGGGCAAGTCTCTTGCAAGAACGGTATCTGCAGGTCACAGTAACAAGCTGTAAGGTGGGAGCAGCCTTTTCCAGCATCTCAGCAGACATGGTTGGGAGGCTGGCTGGCAGCAATGCGGTTTCCTGTGTCTGGTGTGTGGAGGTTTTTAGATGTGATCCAGCCGTGCAGATTTCCAGCAGTGACTCATCTGATTGTTTTCTCTTTCCTCTGTGATCAGCCGAGGGGGTAGGATAGAGGGGGGTCTCTCATGCATTAGAAGACATCTCTAATGTCACATTACCTTTCAGGTACGGGAGAGGGAAATGTGGGAAGGATATTGGTGTGTCTTGGCTGTTTTTAAAGGTATGCCAGCCTTCCTCACCTCAGTCTTAGTTTTTTTTATTTCCTTAGAGTGTTATCCCTAACCCAGCTGCGCTGTGGCTGTAGCTTGGACGTGTCTTATCTTTGTTCTTGTGCTATTGCACAGTCTGGGAATGGATGAACCTGAGGCAGGCTCAGTTTAACAGACGTTGCTCCTGGAGGGAGGATGTGGAGAAGAGATCTGGATCTCGATCCTTCTCATCCCTGCCTCAGTACATGCTTCTCCACTCAAGTAAAGAAGCATACATGTCTTCATTTCTTCTTGAGGCAGGGGATGTGTATTCCCCTTTGGGAAGGGGAACTCTTCTGCAGATTGCTAGTGGAGGTAAATGTGACATGCACCAATTTTTAGACAATTAAACCAATTTTTTTTTTTTTTTTTTTAATCTTCTGGTGCATATATAGTATTAATCCTGCGATTTGGCAGAGAAATAGACAACATGAGAGATGCAGATAAAAATCCATCCTGTGGTTTGGACCAATCTGATGGGCAGCATGATGTATTGAGGATCTTAACGTACAAAAATAAAGATTCTGGGGACTGAATATTACTGTAACACCGGCAATCGGGTACCAAATATTGTTGCACATTACACATGTGGTGTTGTCACATTCCTCAACTTCAAGAAGTTTTGGCTATCTTCTTAGCTTCCATGAGCAGCTCCTGTTTACTGGTCCAGTTTATATGATAGCCTCTTATTTTAGCATAGGTTTTATGGCTGTGATGCTCTACAGTTTTTTTGCCAAGGAAATTTGGGTTTAATCTTGAATTCTAAGCTGCATTTTTTTGGGAGGCAGTCGGAAGTAAACATGAGTCTTCACTATGAACTAAAAGTTTGATTGTTTCCTGGATATAAGTGCCAGGATGCTTTCTGCTTTACCCTGAATTTGACCAGGATCTGTTGCAGCAACTCCCAACAGTCATTGAAACATCACTTTTGTGTCTGATAGTTTGTTTCTGCATAGAATTAAACTGACATATTTTGGAATGTTTACATAGTGCATGTCTCTCTATTAAACTTTTGGCATAATTAGGCTACAGCACTGCCATGAAAACATGGTTTTGGTCAAATACTACAATAAAATAAAGTTGTTAATAACCCCCAGAACATCGTACAAGCACTGTTAAATCTTAGCTGTCAGGCTGGAGTTGTGAAAAAGCTCTGTAGCAGTGGCTAGTTTCAGGGGAGAGTCCTCCAGCAGTCAGAAAATTGGTATAATGCTATTTTAGACCCTAAAGCCCCTTGCTTCTCTTTATATGTAATGTCAACAAGTGCTTGCTGCTGGTGCTTGTTGCTGATAGCACTTGCTCCAGTCTCAGACGATAGGGAAACTGCTGCATGGAGCATATGAGCAGCTCATCTTCTCCTTCTGAAGAGATTCATTACTCTAACCGAGTTACTCACATACATGCAGTCTGTAAATACAAGAGGTCTTTGATCTTTAAAACTTAATGTTTGAAAATGTAAATGATGCACTTCTTTGATCTGCTTCTTAAATTAAATGGTAATTGTGAAAATTACATCAGGCAGCTTTCCATGAAAAGGTTTGTACTTTTCATTTCACACTATGTTAAATTTAAGCCATATGTCGTTGCTGGTTTTTCATCAGTGAATTCTGGTAAGGGGGCGATCCTTATTTCTACATGGCCTAATTATCAGCAGTGTCTGTATTTAGTGATTAGACCTTAATGTGCAATTCTTCTAATGCTGACTCCAAGGATCGCTAGTTTTGCCTGTCTGCCTGTATATTCATGACCTGAGGAATAGGAATCGTTAGGGCTGAGCAGTAGAAAATGAAGAGAGTTTGAGCTGTGTGTGCCCAGGGTGGGATTTGTTCACTCAGGTTGTCAGGAGACATTTGGACACGTGCTCTGCTGGAGTTTGGTGATATGTCCTCCCAAGCATCTTCTGATTGCAGAGTAGCAGAAACTTTTATCTGGGTGGTTCTGTGCTACTAGATTATTTGCTGTTGCTTTTCCAAATTACTGTCATCTTCTAATCAAAAACCTACTGGGTAATTCAGGGCTCCTAAAATGTTGATGAAGCTCATGCAAAGTTCAGTCTTTTCCTTACATCAGCTTTCTAGTATATAGTGGATTTGTCTGTCTTATTTACCATAAATGATGATAGAGCCCTCTCTGCCTTTTGTCATGTTTTCTTGCAAAAGGGGCCTTTGAAGTCTTGAGGGCCGCATCAAACTACCAACTAGTAACTCACAAGGTTATTCAGAATCTTCTCTGTGTGTAATAGCTTCTTTTAAGCTCCTGTTGGTTTAATGCCAACTAAAAATCAGCTGCTGAACTGAAATGAAGTTGTTAATTACCCCCTTAGTAAAATCACTGTGTGTGCTTTTCAATTATTAATATTTGTTTAGCTACACGGAGATTAGGTTTGTGGGGGAGAAGGTTCAAGGTGGTTAGTACTGTATGTCTGCCGCACCAACTTGAAGAAGTACTCATGGCTGGAGGAGGTTTTGTGGGTTTTTTTGTTTTTTTAAGGAGCAGGTAAATATTCTTTGTTCCAGGTAAGAAAAAAAAAACCCCACCAAACCAGAAACAGTCTATGGAGTAGGGTTTCCTGTCTTGAATATCACCATATAGACCTTCTACTGTAACTTCTACAATCCCAAAGTTTGTCTTGCTGTTGATTTCCTTTAGAAGTGTTTGTATTAAATTCAGTCTCATGCTGTATTACCATGTTGCTGCATTTTGCTGATTTCCATTTGTATGTGTGCTGGTGGATCTGAGCATTTATCGCCAGTAATTTGCACAGGATGTTAAACAATCTGATTGCTTTAGTGGCACCCATTGGAGTTAGGGAATTGCCCAGCTGAGGTGAACGGGAACATCTCCACTTGGAGCTGCTACAGCAGGCTGCCTATATATTTGAACTTTTTTTTTAGGCACAAAAGAGAGAGAAGATATTTGCAACTGGGGATGAAAACAGTTGCCAGGGAAAAGAAGCTTGAAATATCTTTTCTGAGGTTATGGAAATGATCTAGCATGGGTTTCAGTGCTTCAGTGTGATACCTGCCCCATTAAAATTTCTTTTAGGTGAATAAGGACTTATAAAACTTCCGGATAACTTTTCGAAATAAAAACGAGGTCTTAGACTTTTTTTTTTAAAGTTAGGAATTGGATGTTTAAATTTTATTTCTCTTTGTCTAAGTGTGGATAATTCGAGATCATCCTTTCTCAAAATTTCTCTTCCCCAAAGTATTCCTTTGTCTTCTGCATCCTTTTAAATAAGGAAGGCATGTAGAATTATTAAAAACCTAATTCTCATATACATGTGAATTAAAATTATCTGACAGAAATGTTTGGACTGGGGGTGGAGGGGACCACAGAAGCCCTCTGTCCTCTCCTGCTGTGAGGCCCCCAGCGAGGGGCTGGCCAGGAGGGGACCCTGCAGCCGGACCATTTGCCACCACTTGGGAATCTTCAGCCTCTTGTCACCTGAGTCTGAGTTGTATCGATGTAGTAACTGCTTATTTTTTCCCTGCTTCTTGAAGCCTAGTTTGAAGGTCCTGTGGCTTGAAGTTGGGGTTGGTTAAACAGTAAAGTGCCATTTTAAAGCTGTTACTTTAAAATACCAAGTGACACTGAGCCCTTTTTTTTTAATTATTATTTTTGACTGTTCCTTTATAGTGATTAAACTCATTTAAAGTCAAGTTAGAGCAAGTCATTAATTACAGTAGGGAATTTTTGAAGTCCAGATTTTTTTCTCAAACTTGAAGAACTTGAAACAAGTGTACTCCATAGGGCCCTAAGAGCAGGTAACTTGTATTTCCTGGTGAATGATGTTGCCAGTTTTAAACCTCTGTCACTATTCCTTTAAGGCTAGCCTAGAACTAAACAAAATAAAATAAACTGCCTTAAGCTTCAGACCAAATTTTTGACTTTGAATTAATTCCTTGGGTTAAAAAAAGAAATGGTAGGTGTGTTCTGTTTCATGGATTTAAAAAACAAACACAAAGTAGTGTCTGCTGCCCAAATCAAAGTGATTTGCTATCAGGAGAGCTTCTCTCCTAGAGCCAAACTTTCATAATCTTTCTGGAGCTCCCCACTTTTCCCTGTATAATTTTCATTTTTAGCTTTGGTCGGAGTCTTGTGACCTCTTGAGAGTTTAAGGCTGTTCCAGAGACCAGAGCTGCAGCAGTCCTGTAATGCTTCGTGCAGCCCCCTGTGATGGAGCACAACAGCCAAATGCTTTTGCTGTTTCCTGTAAAACTCAACAGGAACAGAAATCTGATAGTATAAGTCTCTTCCCTCTTTAAGGTGTGAGGCTGCCATTGAATACAGGAATCTCTCCTAAACAGAAAAATAGATATTGAAACAGCATTATGCTTAATCATATTATTTTTCTTTCCCTCCTTCCTATTGATGCTACAGGAAAAAGGTTTGACAGTGAAATCTCAAGCTGAACCTGCTCCTCAGGGACTTTGTTACCAGCAGAAACATAGGAACTTGTTTGAAATGTTGGGAAACTGAATGGGCCAAGCTTTAGGCTTTAAAAAAAAACCAAACAAAAAAACCCCCCAAAACCCCAACAACAACAACAACAAAAGTTGTTCTGGTATTCCTGTAGGTATGTATCATGCACCAGGCTTCCTTTTCAATTTTACGATAAGTAGCATATGCCGGGTTTTGGCATTAGAACTTGAAATTGTGTTTAAATTAAACGCTAGTAGCCGGATGAAATGGGCTTAGACAGGCTTTACTTTGTTTTGGTGCTCTAGAGCTAATCATTTACAAATTGCTGAGCTAAGGGGCACAAATTAATGACATTCCAGCATCTTTAAATAGCCCTCACTACATCATACTGAAAAAATGTGTATTCGGTGTTCAGATGTTATGAATTGCACAAATGTTTCATTTATGTGAAAAAAATAGGATCAAGACACGGAAAGGAATTGAGTTGATGTTTTGTGTCAGTTATTTTCTGTTAATCTGAACACTGCAGTGTGTTTTTGAGTAGCATAACATTCTTTACAATGTTTCCAAAATTACTTTACTATAAAGAGCTACAAAGAATTTTCTGCCATAGTATTTTTTGTCCTTTTTAGCAGAAATGTTGCTATCACAAATTTGCTCATAAAATATTTCATTAGCCAGCAAAATCTTTACTGCTTAATCCAGTTTCACTTTGTGCAAAGTTTTCAGATTTCATTAAAATAACAGTTTCTTCCATTGCTGTGTACTGTGACTTCCCAAGGATCCAGAAGATATTTTGTAGGGATTATCAGCTTGCCATTGCAGTGTTTATAAAGTCAATTCCAGCATAAGATGTTTTCAATTAATACTGAATATAAGTTTCAGTCGATTGTTTTTTTGTATTTCTTTTTTGTTAAAAGTTATTTTGGGAAGTTCTGTTGTGGACTTATTCCTGTCTATATGGAAGAAAAAAATATTAACAAGCTTTTTGTTGGTTTTTTTTTGTTTTTTTTTTTAACATTAATTAGAATTTGCTTCTTCCATTGAAAGATGGAGCATTCATTTAGGTTTACTTTATTAACCCAAAATCTATCCTTTGGTCTCTATTGATAAATCTAACACAAGGACTGACAGTCACTTTTCATGGACATGTCTTTTGGCAGAGACTCAGAGAACCTGTATGAATTTGGCACACGTTGAAGTGTATGTAGCCCTGAGAAAGCCTTCTCCTAACAAAACTTGGGAGGGCTACCTCTGATTTGCCAGCTTTTGACAGGGTTCTCCACTTTTCTCTTCTGTTTCATCTGTTCCTTCATCTGGCAGCAAGGTTGTGTGGGGTTTTGCATCTTCTTCCTTGAGGTGGCAAAAACTTGATTTTTTATTTTTTTTTTTTTTTAAAAATGTGTGTGTCTAAAATGATGCCTTGAGCAGGTGGATTCATGTAGCACCTGTGACCAAAAACTATATAATGAAGTCCAGACTTGTTTTTACTTTGAATGTTCCCTTCCAAAAATTATGTTTCTGTTATTTTTCTAATGTGGTTTCTGGGGGTTGTTCAAAGAAAATGCTGCAGTAGCTGTAGCAATCCTCTCCGCTGGTACCTGCCTCATTCCCACATAAATCTGTTACTGGAGGTGCCCAGGGAGAGCCCTTTGTCCTTCAGAGCTTGTAGGTCAGTTATTTTTATCAGGTCAAGGCAACCCTCCACCACAGAAAGGAAAAAAAAAAAATATTTATTTTTTTGTTGTCTGAAACAGTCGCATAATCTCAGTGGAGATGTAGAAAGTGCTAATGGTGTGTGGGCGTCCTCAACATCTCAACCTTGAGCCTCTCCCACTTCTCTGCAGGTATCTTCAGTGGTTCCAGAGCAGCAGACCACTGGAGGACCAAAGTTGAACCACCAAGAGCTTCTCTAAACTGTGTAATATTAATAACCCTGTGCATAAAGAGCAGTCAGTTCCTTCCTCCCCATCCCCAGCAGGTGATGAGAACTAACAGGCCATACAGAGGAATTTATTTTGGGAACAGAATTCATTAGAATGCATAAATTGGATGCAAACAGTACCTTAACCTTTAAGTTCTAATAGACCATGGTTCCCTATGCAACTTTTACTACAACATTAAGAGTTAGAAAGTCTGGTGTTTGGGTTATATATGATAGTGTAAGTGCCACTTAAACTGTGCATCTTTAGACGTGACAATTATCCTGATCTGAGTAATTAAAGTTACTTGGGGAGCGGAAGTACTTTTGTCTGTCCCCCCACCATGAGTATACAGTTCTTCTTTTTTGTTGTTTGAACAGTGTCAGGTCAGAGTAGGCATTATAGGTTTGAATTTCTGACTTAGAACTTAAGAGTATACATCCTAAAATAAACTGATTTACGTGTAGACATTTTTTGCATCTGGGTTATCATGTGTTTTGAGCAGTTGCTGTGAAGTACCTCATTTCTAAAACAACACCAAAATTCCCCCTGAAACTCACTTTGTTCTGTCTTATGCCCTGAATCCTGCAGATGCATACATGCTTAACTAAGAATTTTCTCTTGGTTTGGTATTCAGATGATGAGACTGAATGAGTAACAAGCTCTTTCATGTGGAAATTGCATATGTGGCTGGAAGGAGCTCAGAGGTCACGTAGTTCATGACTACTCTCTTGTAAGACCGGATATTCTTATACCTACACCATTCCTGACATACACTTTTTTTTATCTCTTAAAAACTGTCAAACTGGTCTATGGTACATCTCTTATGGTTATTTTTTTTTTTCCCCTAATATGTGACAATTTACTGCAAATTAAACCAATTAGTACAACTTTTGCTTTGATAAACTTGGAAAAGAAGTGTTTCCTCTCAATCTCATCCCTTCTTTGTAATAATAATTTGCTTCCTCCAACTAGTCCTCACACTCCTAAGCCTCTTTTCTGTCTTATCTTGAAGTGCAATACGTGCAATAGCATGTACCAAATTAAGAGCAGGACTACTACTGCACCAATGCAAACTGGTGAATAGCTATCTAAGGCAGTGGCACTGCATAAAAGGATGTGGGAGTGACTGACTACAAACTGAAGTCGTCTGTTGTTAAAAAAAGTTCACATTGTTTTGAGATGTACAGGAATATCCTATTTTTGTGTTTGTTTGCCGTTTTTAAGAACATGATTTTGTAACTAAGCTCTCCTGAATTTTCTCTTGCTGAACCTCAGACCACTGCTCCAATTTAGGACTAGAATGACATATCTCCCCCCATGATGCTCATGCAACTTCTCAATTTGGGTTTATAAATAGTATGGTTGTAGTCTGTCACTTAATTCTGTAAAGAACACACTAGAGAGTCCTGGGATTTCAAATAACTTCTCTTGAGTCGGGTGTAGTGCCTTGTATCAGTCTGATGTTGTACCTTAGAAACCTCCTCTTTACATGTGTGGTCTTCTTCCTGCTGTCACATAATGGCCTTTTAATCTCTTCACCTAGACTGTATTTCCACAGTCTGTCTGGCTTTAAGTAAAATAGCAAGGCTTTTTGCCAGTGGCATAACTTAAGTCTATCTATAGCCCACTTACTGCTTTTCTTCTTGTGCCTTAGACCAGTTACTTTGCCAAAGCAGGAAAAAAAATAAATTATTTATACATGACTTTTCAAACCAAAGTGTTGTCTGCCTTCCAAAAAAACTATGACTTGGTGGTGGTGGGGAATCAACAATAACCCTTCTGGAAATGAAAGTTGGAGAGATTAGTCTACATGTTTTTCTAACTCTTATTGTGGTTTCTTCTCGTGTCGTCACACCTCTAAAGGGGATCTTTATTTTTAATTTTTCAGGTAAGGAGACCTTTCCAGCCCTTTGAGTAGAAGATAATTGTTAATGGCTTAGAGCATGCTCTAGAACACAGAAGAACTTTAATTAAACAAATTCTTCCAGGCTTTGCCATCTTCAATGCTTTTCTTCTACTCTCAGTGGTTGTTTTTCCAGTCCCATGCTTCTCTGAAGAATCTATCAGTTCTTTAACTGGACATCATAACCACCTTGTCATTAACTATTTATTTAGCTTCATCCTACCCCATCTAATCTTTATTTTCCTTCTAGCATGGCCATAGAGTTTCTTCAAGATTTTGTCTTTAGTTATTTTTTCACTTTAACTTACCTGACTCTTTTTATTATGCTAGTTGTGTCAATTTTGTTCCCTTCTAATTTTTCTAATGGTTTCTCGGAGTTCCTGTTTAATCGTACTACTGTTTGATTTAAGCTATTCAGGTTCCTGTTATGTTTTTGATAGGATACAAGATTAAACTAGCCATAGTATTTTACTGATTTGATTGAGCACCTACCAGATCTGTAGTAGCTTTTAAAACAATAAATAAAGTTTTGAGCCTGATTGCAAGGTAGTGCTGGTTAGTCTCTATACACAACCAGCAGAACTTCATCCTTGTATCATGCAAACCTGTTGTCTTTATTAATAATTTTTTGAGTGGGAAACTGAGCTGCCTTGACATGCCTTATTTACAGTAGTTCCATAAAGTATCAGTTGTCATGCTAAAACCTACAGGACACTTGTGGTATTTTGTATAACCCATGGCTTGACATCCTTGCTAACAATCTTAACTAGATATTAGTTACTAGAGTTCCGGTAATGTTTTGGGGGGCCCTTTCTGTTTTAGTTTCCAGCAGATGGTGATTGAGACTGAAGGCAAAAGGAATGTGAGGATGGTTATTGGAATGGTGTATTTATGTGTAAGCTAACAGGCTGTCACCTAGACATCTGTGCAATGGAATAAGGTGCTGTGCTGAGTTTTAATGACTGTTTGGTTTGTAGTTGTGGTTGAGGATCCTTTAAGACTTATTCAGTGATGTAGTCATATTAGGCTGTGGCATTTCCTGCTTTTAGTCCAATAAAGTTGTTATATGGCAAACTTCTGTATGTTTGTCCCAGCAGAAGCAAAATCTTCAACAACTAAAAAAAAATAAATCGCTTAACTATACCCACAAAGATGCATGTAAAATATATTAAATAGTTACATACAGAACAATAAAAAAAAAAAACAAAAAACATTAATTTTAGTATTACTGGTAAAGAACACACTTGGTGAAATAGATTTTTTTGTTTGTTTTTTTTAAGAAGAAAATACTGCCAAAGAACCAAACAAGATTGTTTCCTACTTGTAGCTCCAAAAGAGGTAGGCTCTTGGCATAAGTGTGAGCTTGCTGATCTGCAGTTAAAGTCTCTTCCCTAGTTAAACATGAGGCGAAAAAGAGCATTTGGTGCTAAAACACTTATTGAGCAGTGTGCTGCTCTCTTTCTGCTCCTTAGTCAATAGAGTTATCTGGCTGGGAGCTACAGTCTCAGATTCATACTGTTTATAAATATCTGATCAAATACTTTAGCATCTCCCAAGCCATGGGAAGTCAGGAAGGCTGGCAGAAATAATGCAAGCTGTAGATGAAGTTTCATTTTGAAGTGTGTCAGGCGTTACTGTGGGAAGAGCAAATGTTCTTTGAACGTTTGTGGTAAGTACAGCAAAGGTCCATGCCTTAATTTTCAAAATCAAGGTCTGAGAGGAGATTTCTTATCCAGGATGGGAAGAGAAGTTTGTAAGTGGAGCATCAATGGACATCCCCTGGTTTCGTCTTCTTTTCCCCTCTGAGTGTACCTATAAATTAAAAAGCGGTGTTTTGCTGCCTTCAAAATCTTACTAACCAATATAGTCACAATTCATTCAGATTTACACTTTCACTGGTGTTAATGTATGGGATTTTTAGAATACGATTTCTTTACTAACCAGTACTGTCAAAATTCAGTATAGAGTCCTAGACTTGTACGTAATTAAGAGAGTTTACTAGTCTACTGTAGAATATTTTTGTAGTGAAAATACAACTTAAACTGGAAAAAAAAGAAAAAAAAGAGTGCTGCCTAAAACCAGTTGATGGAATAGTTTCAGATTAGCAATAATCTGTATATTGGTGTGGTTGGTAGTTTTGCTGATATCTGTCATAAAAAGCCTAAAACAATGCATTGTCAGAGAAAGCCGGGCAGTTTGGTAGCGTATGTAGAGTCCAGATGCTAAAAGAACAGGGTATGTGCATTTATGTAATAGTAAAATATACAGCTTATAATAAATGACAGGGCGATAGAAACATGAGGGGGAAAGAAAAGCTTGGCCACTCTTTATTTTTGTGCTTCATGGTGTAAAATAAAAGTGATTTTCTTGTCATTTCTTTCCCCTGGATATTGAAAATGCTTATTGAAGATTGCAGATATCGAAAATGCTTATTTAGCTGAAGGTAGTGTTTTAGAGAAAAAATGTTTGTCAAAATAAATTCCACTTTGTAACAGCAGAGGTCAGAATATGTCAGGAGATACGAGAGATCAATTTTGCGGTGATACCCCGATTCTGTGTGCGTTGACACCCGATATCAATGCAGGCTCTTGAACTGCGGCACCAGTCTTGGAGAACGTTGGCTGACATAAGATACCTGAGTTTTTAATAACATATTAATGGTTACATGTCTTAGTTAAAAAGGCATTGCATAGATTTAACACTTTGGATTTAACACAAGTTAAATTTGTGTCCAGCTTTTTCTGGAAACACATTTCCCTATCTTACTGTGTATCACAAAGAAATATTTACACAAGCAAATATTTAAAAAGTCAGTGTTATGGGGGCAGAAGAAAGTGGTGGGTGATATTTCTCCTTTCTGTAATGATTTCTGATGCAAGAGAACAGTTTGTGAAATGATCTGTTGCTGTCCCTATCTGTGTTTCTTACCATTTAATTATAGAGAAGACTAGAACTCCTCTACTCTGAATATTACAATATTTCATATATCCTCCCTCCCCACCCTGTGAACGTGCTGGCATACCTGGTGCAGGTCACTGTCATTCTGAGGATGCTGGGCGAGGTGGAAAACTAGTTTAACTCAATGGGATAATTCCTTTGTTAGTCTGTACACGTTGTGCAGGTGTTGTTTGGATTCTTCAAGCTCAAGCTATGTCCAACTTTTTTTGTTCTAACAGAAAATATTAAGAGGATGTGTGTCCAATAAAATACATTATTTTATGATGCTCCCAAACAAAATTAAATCTTGCACAGGAAGTAACATTGACAAATCAAAATACCATTCCTTTCTCTATGGAGTTTTGAATAAAAAAAGCCCCAAAGACATAATTCTGCTTTGATAAAGCAGTGACCTAATGTGAAAAGCATTTCCCAGTTTTGTTGTTGTTATGGTAAGAAAAGTGTCTTCAACTGTTCTGCTGAACTGTAAATAAAATGGTAACAATTTTCATGTAGAAATGGTAATCGTACCAGATCAAGCAGCAGAAGTTGACATAACTTCATGCAATATGTATGGAGGAAAATGTTTAAATTGGGGGCTGTCTATGCTTTGTCTCAGTTGCTAGGCAAAACTTCAGACATCCTTGAAGTCTGCGTGCCTTGGAAGGCAGCTGGTCCTAGAAGCCCATTGTGGCTCAAACCTGAAATGCTCGAGGCATCTTGCCTATGGTGGGAGAAAATCTCAGTCTTCCAGGTCACAGATATTCTCTGCTGATGAGAAACTGCATGGGTTACTGATACTACTGCTCCATTTAATGCATTATTATTTTTAAAGACAAAAGAAGGTTAAGCTAGAGACAAAAAGTGTCCAAAACACATGCATCTGTTTATAATCCAAAAAATGCATCTTTTCTGTGGTTTCAAGGTACAAGCATAATCCTACTCAATGAATGGATCAGAGTAGTCTTCCAAGACTGTTTTTATAGCTCTGGATAAAACATTTTCCAGTTTGCTTACTTGCATCTCAGTGCTTTTCCTGTATTTTGTGTGGGTTTTTTAATCACTGTGGCTGTATCATTAGGGGAAGTTATGTGAATATATGTGAACCAGCCCACTTCAGGTTGGAACCTCTGTAGTTTTTCTATATTGGACTTAAGATCAATGTTTCTCTCTGAGAAAGGATAGATCAGCGCTATGCAGATAAATAATTTAGTATACCATTGTCTTTTTTTTCCAGAGGAAAATGAATGACTCTTTTTCAGCAACATGGAATTTTCTAATGATATATATATTAAAAAATAAAGGTATTGAAGATTTGCATTTTAAATGCTTAATGGGTTGAATATGGAAACTGTGGAGTAGATTTCTGCCTCTCCCTTGTAGGGTATGGAATTGTTTACAAAAAGTCATGAACATTTCTGCAAGGATGTCATAATAAATATAAGCAAATTATAATTGTCTTCTGTAATAAGGGGGGAGATTGGCTGCTTTCAACTAGTAATTAAATCCTACCTCTGGGCAGTGTACATAGCAACTCTGTGTAACTGCCATGACAGTCAGTCTTATCTTGGGCTCCTCTAAACACACCCAGGTGAGGAGGCAAGCACTTGGTCAAACCAGTTTGGCTCCTTAAGTAATTAAATAAATAAAGCTGCATTTGCAGAAGAGCAATAAAATGGCTGGAGGAGGTGTCACGCTGGAGGTGGTTGAGTAACGCTTGGGTTGTATCCATGCTTGGCCTGGATCAGGAGTGGGTGGTAAGTGATGTTGTCGAGGAGGAAAGGTAGGAAGGGAGAAGTGTTGGGAAGAATTTGGAAGAGCAGTAGTTGTCACTTGTGGCTTCCCTTCTGGACCACAATCTCTACCCTGCACTCTTCATCTTAATTCTTTTAACGGAAGTGCAGCAGTTATCCCTGCATGGGGCCACCTGTGACTTTCATAGCTGCTGATGCTTCTTCTATCTGTGGTTTTGCAAACCAAACAGAAGAGTTCCATGGAGAATAAGAGTTTGCTAGCAGTGTGTTTGGCTTAATAAATACTCAAATGACTAGACTGAAGCGTTCAGATAGGAAAGGCAGATGACAGGGCAGTGTGGTGCATAAAGAAGGGCCTTTTCATGTCATCTTTAATCTTTAAGTAGGATGAAGTCCTGATTTTGAGGTCAATGGTAGGCCGATTCCTGATTTCTCTTAGCAATGACATTTTGTTTTTATAAAGGCAAATACATGTCAAAGAGTAAAGAAGTTACATTTGGGGGGCTGGGGGGGATGGAATATACAATTAGGAGTAACAGGTGAGGAGTAGCGTAGGCCACGGTTCTGAGTGGTACCATGTGTGTTGTGAGATAACAGAAGCATCTTGAAGGATGTGTAGCTGGAAGAGGACCCCCTGAAAAGCTGAAGGCTGTGTCATCAGGCATAAAACCATGTTCGCTTTGCAGCTCTTCGAGTATCATGAAGACACTCTAGTAACTTGCTACATGTTTGTCAAATATTCCTTTATATTTAAATCCTTTCTGTTTAGAAGGGCAGAGTTCATATTTTAGAACCCCTCAAAAACATAATCAGAGACAGGAGGTGGTCAGCAAAACTTAGTGAGCCTAAATGTCCTTATTCCTTTGCCAAGACTGATACTCTGCCTCCTCTAGTTGTGCTCCTGTCATCTCTTCAGATGCACGCCATCCTTTTGCAGCTCCCTTGGACTTCAATTTCCTCTGTAGCCATCCTTCCTCCTCTGACTGCAATTATTTAATTTCTTTGCCGGAGGCAATTTCTTTCATCTCCTGCCAAGGAGAGGGGACTACATATAAGCATAAAGCCTCTGGTCATATGTCGTACCTGGCGTCTCTCATTAGATGGTGCTGTGAAGCAGTGGCAATGTCCTGCCATCCAGTGCTGTAAGGTAGGAGCTCATTACCTGTCACGCAGTATATCGCTATGAGCCTTAGGGAAAGGAGCCTTCGGAAGTCTCACTCCCAGTTCAGCAACTTGGTGCCCACATAGTGTATTTCAAACATCCCAGTATAATTATTTATGTGTATTTATATTCATTTAAATGTCAGATTTTACAAATTCCTTAAAAAAAAAAAAAAACCCTACCAAAAAATCCATAATACCATCTTTCTTGATGTTGCAGTTCTATATAGCCTCTTCTGCTGCTTACTCGCTCTCATTTCTTAAATGTAGTTTCAAAAAACCCCAACTACTAAACCTAGTAGTATTCGAGAGCTTTACAGTCGTGCTTTTGTTTTGATTTGAACAGATCGTATCAGTGGAGTTCTCTTAAGCTAATCCTTCCCCCTGAATTATTCCAGCTCCAGAGAAGAGCATAGTATTTCTATAGCTGAAGCCAGCATTAATTTCAGTGACTTGCATCTGATGGTTTATTTCTACATAACTGTTGCTATATAATATTGAAATTTCTAAATGTTGTTGTTTAAGTGCCACAATTAATGCCAAATGCCATAGTTGGACTGGGAAGTGGTGTTGTGACTATTTTTTCCAGACTCCATACATGACGCTAATTGCCTTTATGTCCTTTTGACCCTGTTAAATGTTCATTTCAGCACAATTTCTTTGCTCACTGTCCATCTGTTGCCATGTTAATGAGCTAAGTAAATTTGGTGAAATGGGTTAGAAACCTGTGGGTGTAGAAGGAGACAGAAAAGTCAGGGGAAGTGGGGATGGGAGAGAGGAGACGTGGTGAGATGGCTGTGGGTTCCCCAAACCCTGTGTGTGCACACGTGGGTGCGTGCACGAGAGAGGAAGGAGGGTGAGTTGGTGAATGTTTTTGGCCGAAGCTGACTCAAACCACCACATCTTGGTATGTTTGCTGCTGAAAGAACTGCTTCCAGTAGAGACTGAAAAATTTGAAAAGATTGACAAATCTCCAGTAATAACAAGAAATGGCTTCCATGCATGAATAACCTCACGAAACACGCGAAAGCAGTTGTATCTAAAGCATTTCCTTCTTGTGCACGTGTTCTTTTATCTGATGCCTTTCTCCTTCTGCTGAACATAGTTTCAGGACTTTGTGGTTAGATCCCTGGTTCACTCATGGCACTGGTGGTGCCTTCTGGAGAGCCACGTGTATTTAAAATATATGAAAATTCAAAGTATTAGATATGCCGAAGATCAAAGTGGTTGATTTGTAAGAGATAAGTGTAATCTAGGGCAGAAGCATGCTCTGGGTTTGGCTATTTCAGTCAGTATCTCTGTATTGCTCGGCCACTTACGTAAATAATGCCAACGGGGACCCGCTTGCAAATAGCAGTGGAGTTTTAGCATATTCTTCTTAATCAGTGTAAGCAAAGGTCTTTCCTATAAAAATAAATGCTAATGAACTGACAGCCTGTGTTGGAACTTGCATATATTCTCTGATCTGGAATTACAATAGTAGTAAAACTGAGCTATAAACTTAGAAAATACAAACAACAGAAGGCTTTTAATAGCTTGCATTAATCTCTTTTCTAAATGAACAAGAACAAAATATTTAAAGGTTCAATTACAGTGAAGTGGAGGCATTACTTAAAACATCAAATATAAAATAATAAATCAAAATGTTAGAAAAATGTTATTTTTAGTACCTCTACAGCAAAATAAAAAAAAATCCAAGTTTGTATTTACTTTAATCCTTTCTTTACATTCACCATAGACAAATGTGATTTTAGTATCATTAACATTTTATCTGTTATTTCAAGGAAAGCCTCTGTTTTAATTGGAGCTTGTAAAAACTTTTTTTTTTTTCTTGTTCATCTGCAACCAAAGTGCTGCAGTTTTCATAAACTGGTTTCCTCCTTTAGCAAAAGAAATGGTATAGCAGATTTTGCACAGAGGTTTTCAGGGTGGGTTTTTTTTATTATTCTTATTATTGCCTGAACTGTAAGTTCTTTGTGAGAGCACGTGGCCAGCCATCCCATCGCTCACATACCACCTGGCTGTAAGGGCATTGAATCACTGGATCTTTGGGTATGTTAAGCCTCTCAAGAATCTGCACAAAGTCCAAACATTACTCCTCTCACCTCCAGCGTGCTGTGGCTCCAGCCCTGAAGTGCCCTTCCCTGGTGCTCGGAACCCCTTGCTCAATTGCTGTGGTCATTCTGGGGCTGGAGAGAGGTGGGGAG
Organism: Antrostomus carolinensis; assembly: GCF_000700745.2. NCBI lineage: Eukaryota > Metazoa > Chordata > Aves > Caprimulgiformes > Caprimulgidae > Antrostomus > Antrostomus carolinensis. Next base: position 25,758 of record NW_010327947.1, read on the forward strand.
GTGTGAACAAGTTACATGGGCAATGTGTTTGGGTTTTTTAAATTATTATTATTATTTTTAATACTATATTAAAGCACAAAGTCATCTGGGTGATTGCAAGAATTTCTAAATACAAACTCTCCACATGGGCATGAGGAAGAGAGTGGAAAGGGAGGCTCTGGTGCCATTTCAGGAAGGCAGGAAGATTATGGTTTTCTTCTGTGGCCGGGCTGCTCAGCCAGCCCTATAAAACCTTCTGTCAGTGGTGTGTCTAAGTCTTCTCGCAAGTTCTCTTTTTCTAAGCTGTGTTGTTGCTGATACTGTTCTGGTCTTTTTATTTCTACGTCCTAAGGGAGATGTTGAGAACACTTAGGGTTAAGGCTCCCACTGCCACCCTTCTTTTACCACCAGCCACTGAACTAGTATGGAGCTCAGCTGGAAAACCTTAAAATAATCGTGTTGTTTTGAGAAGTTGCATAAATACTCAGTTTTATTTAACTGAAGTTAGTTGCAAATACACATGAGAAAGTAAATACTTGGTTAAAGTGGAAATCAGCATGTACCAGTTAGGATGACAGCTTTAGAACTTGTGCACATTTAAACAGTTTATGGAATTAGTAGTTTCCAAATAAATAAAATGTACCTATATCATTACAATACAATGTCAATTATTTGTTTTTTTTCAGAGGTTCCTAGTCACTCAGATTTCATTTTGCATTTGTTCACTGGAACACCCACCTCCATCTAGTCTATGCTGCCCATCTCTGCAGATACAGTGAAACCTCCTTTATCACACAAACTGATTTGTATTGTTTTTCCTAGTTTGACACCTGTCAGTACAGTCATCAATATAAACAACTGTAAGCTTATTTATCTTGCTGTTTTGCAGGATGATCTTGTTTGTGTGGGAGGGAAAACTCAGCTGCATTGATTGATCCCAAATGTTTATCCTTTCTCTTTCTGCAATATTGCTCCCTTAAGTCAAGGATTCCTTTAAATATTGGAAGAAAAACTTCACTTCCATCCTTCAGATTGTATTTTTATATGGAATTTGACAGAAGAGCTGAAAACAGAGAGTGTAAGCAGCTGATGAGCAGATATCTATGTTTCTCGCACCTTCCACACCAGTAATCATGTGCCTCCTTGTGTGTCCCTTACTTATTGTTTTTCTTCATCTTTTGTAAAAATGTAGCTGCATGTTTTTTCAGGAGTCTTGGCATGTCTGTCCAGAAGGCGTACCACAATAAGACCCCATCATTATGTTGAGGATAGAAAATAACAGTGTAAGACTTTTTCAATAATCAGTCATTTCCTTTTATAAATGTCTGTTCTGGTTTGTGATCAAAGGCAGTTTTGGCTGAAGACTGAAAAATTTCCACATCCTCTGAAATGAAATGATGCCCAGGGAATTGGGGTATGGAGTTAAACAGGAGAGTACAGCTTTGCATTGAGCAATAGAGCAGGAATTATTCCAACTGAAGAAGAGAAGTCTTACGGATACAAAGGGGGACATTAACAAGGATGAGCATAAGTGATCAATGGCAAAAATATTCATCCCCTTCAACCTTCTTACTCTTGTTGTACAGTTAGAGTATACAGCAGATTTCTTGGTAGATATTTTTCTTCTTATTTCCAGCCACTCCAGCTCTTTTCCTTGGTGGAGTCATGCCTGTCAGGGATTTTAGCAACTAATTGTGAGGACTTGAAATGAGGAGCTTCCTTTTATAGAAATCCAGGTGTTGCTCTTGACTCCTGTGCAGTTGTTAGTCTGAGCAGTGTCATAAGTTCACTACTGGACAGGTGACCGGGAAAGCCTCTCTGGGTACTAGCTTCTTGAGCAATTGTTGACCTCTGAGGGGTTTGGACTATGAATTAAATTGTGATCAACAGGGAAGACAGTGACACAGTTCCCTCTGACCTTGGCTGCTTTAGACCTGGCTGCTTTAGACCTCCTGCTACCAGAGGTGAAATGTCAAATGTTCTCCCATGAGTGGAAGATATGAATGCCCACTCTTCCTGTATATCTTCCCAGGGCCCAAAATTCAGGGAGGAAGAGCCTGCTTGTGTCAAAGATGAGACACTTTTTTCTACTGTTTGACCTTGAGAAAGCTAGTAATCACTGTGGTTGGGCTGTTTGCTACAACACCCAAAGGCTTTGTACCCAAATAGCTCATTTTGCCACTTGTGTGTTCAAGACTTTGTTCAGCGACCCTCTGAATATAGTTCCTACTACGTGCACTTTGGGAGAGACCCTCTAAATATGATTCCTACCATCTGCCCTTTGGGAGAGATTTGGATAAATCAATTGACTATTGGAGTAAATTGTGACAAAGTTAGGGGTTTCCTTGGTTTGGGTGATTTTAAAAAAGTTCAGAGAGGAAGAACCAGTGGGGAGGAGAAAACTGGATGGGTTGTCTGCAAAGGCCAAGCACCACAAGCTCCTTACTTCAAAGCATAATGGCAGCATTTTTGTTGACAGCTGCCACATATACCATTAAAGAACTAGCTCATATCACATGGCATTTAAAAAGGACCGCAAATAGCTGCGAAGGGGGAAGGCAGGACCTTTTGCAGGACATCAGGTGGTGTATCTGGAGCGTCCTACAAAGCAGCTACTTGTGGTCACAGTCCAGAAGAACCACCACTTCCTACAGGAATGCAAGAGAGAAAAAAGTACCTACTGTTTTTATCTTACTACTTTTTTTTTTTTTTTTTTTTTAAATTTGTGTTACTTTTCCTTCCTGACAGAACCTAAAAGGTAAAATCTGTCAGACTGAGGCAGAGCATGTTAGTGACAATTGTATTTAAAATGCAGTGGTCTCGAAATACTGTATAAAATGTGTCATGAATCTACTTCCAGGCCCTGCCAAGTGTTACAGATGCTAGGGCACTGGTAGTTGCTTCAACAGTTGCTAGTTGGCTGTGGGTGTAGCCTATGTATCTCCTTCTGCATCTTACATTAACAGTACTGTTCTGGAGTGATATATTGGATGAGGGTGGTTAGAGCCAAACGAGTGCTGTAAATGGAGATATGTAATGCTGGGATTATGTAAGGGTGGAGTCATTTGCCATTTCATCTGATCCAGATGGTAACTGGGATGGGGGGGAAAGAAGGCCATTAGCAAGGTAGTATTCAGACATTGATGCATATGTGAGGTGATCTGACAAGGTGGGCACTGTGACAGAAACTGGCAGGCGCAGCCAAAATTCCATAGTGGGGATGGTACCGCAGTGTCAGATTCGTATCACAGAATCACAGAATGTTGGGGCTTGGAAGGGACCTCGAAAGATCATCCAGTCCAATCCCCCTGCCAGAGCAGGAACCTAAACGAGATCACACAGGAAGGCGTCCACCATTGTCCCAGTTCTACAGCACATGAACAGTCCATCTTCTCTGTGGCCTGATAAACTTGGCTTTTCTTGATGCAGCCTGAGCTGGGGACCTGAAGTTCATGAATCAGAGTAGTCTCCTTGAGGTCACTATCTGATTAATTTGCTTGCCCCATGAGACCCTTGCATGAGCCTGCATTAAGGCTGTTGCTATCATGCGTGGTTCAGTATCTTTCTGAAATCTTCCATCCCTAACCTACGACCCTGTGTCAGGGTGCTGCATGTTTCATGCTGGTGCAGTTAGCATTTCTCTCAAATTGGCACGTTGAGGTCCTTGCATGGTTTGAGACAGTGTAGTCTACATGGGGCAGTGGTAGAAGAGCTCTGAATGAGATGGAGAGAGCAGGGCTGGCCAGCGTGAACTGTAGAGCTGGCTGGATGGCAAGTTCCTGGCTCCTCTGCAGCAAGGCATTGTTCAGGTCACAAGCTGGGCATGATTCAGTGCTGCCTCCTTGTTTCTGAGCAGCTAATGCTTTTGTGGTGGAGAATGGCTAGCCAGTGTGCCTTGTGTATGTGGTGTGAGTCTTGCATTGGATGGGGAGAGTCTAGCTTTGGTGTTTCCTCCACAGTAAAGTTAAATTGAGAAACCTGCCAGTCCCTTGCACTTTGAGTTGCATGTGGTGGTATGGGAAACCAACCCACTTGAAAATGTCTACTGTCCTGTGGTAGAGCTGCCTTTCTGCTAAAGCCATTCACACTGGTGTAAATCACGAAAGCAACTTGACATGAACTCACTTAGTATTTTTTATTAACACCGAAAAATCTTTCAGCTTTGAACAGAATAGCTTTTAAGGCAAAGAAAGCCTATTATGATCAGCTATTTTTGACTTCTAGTAGGACAAGCCAAAGAAATGTACTCAGTTAATTTTGGTATTGAGGCATATAATTAGCCTATTCTTCTGTGCCATATACTTTCTGTTCAGTTCATCATGATTTTGATGTCATGACATCTTCAGAATGGTTGATCTTTGGTTATTTCTTCTTGATTTGCCTCTTCCTACACAAATCACAGTAAACCTGAAATTAAACTATCCCTCTGTTGTGTATATGTAAGCACTTTTAAAATGTCTAAATTTAAGTAAAGACTTGATTTGCATATTGTTTCAAGTAAATTGCGGGGACTTGGCAATTGCAAGTTACCAAAGTATTAGGGGACGCTGTCTTACAAAAATAAAATCAAACTGTTTTATAGCAGCAATTAAATGTGATTTTATAATGTAGCCTTTAATTATGTCATTGCTGTCTTTCTATCAAAAAAGCAGAGAAAGAGGCAGAATATATTCAACTGAATGAAGGAGAGAAAAGAGGCATAATTTGAAGAGAGGTGTTGTTCAAACATGGATGAAAATCGCTTTTGCAAGATACTTCCTTTATTATTCCGTGGCTCACATGGCCTAAGTGGTTGAAAAATTGTCCAAAATCAATTATGTCTATTACATAAGAGTACCACACCCAGTATAACCAGTTTTAATGAATAAACAATGACTCACAAGTTGTAGACATTGTTTGAAGATGTAATATCTCAGGGTGGGATTCACTTTGTCTTACTCAGGTTCTTAAAAGTCAGGGAACTCTGAACCAGTCCATGGCTTTCAATTTTTTTCAATGATACCCAGTTCCTATGTAGGCTATAATAGTTACAGCTGAGCTTGATGTTTTGCAGTGGGTATAAGCCAGGTGAAAGTTTGTGCTGAGAAAAGTCCTCCATCTCTGTATGAAAGCACATTTAAAATGGAGTACTTATTTTTGTGACGTAAATAAATTCAAAGTGTTGTGCAACTTGGAAAATGTTTCAGTTTCAAACCACCAATGTCAAATTGTTCCTTGAGAATATGTCTTAATTACTTAATTATTACTTATCCTTTAAAAGTAAATATTAATGAAACCTAACTTGGCGGTACCAACGCTTTTATTTTAATGTCAACAAACCACGTAGTCAACAAAATCTGTGGGCCACAAGATCGGTCTGACAGTTCCATCCTGTATATCAAATCAGTGTTGATTGCCACAGTGGCTGCACAAACTTAGTCAAAATGCTTCCAGTGTAATGTCCTCTAATGAAATTTTAAAAGGTCTGCAAGTTCATTAGTAGCATTTACAACCTTGTAGTCAAATTGGACTCTTGTTGTTCAAGGATGACTTCTAATTACTCAAGGTCACATGCCTGAAGACTTTATGGCAGTCAAAAATGTTCCACACAACATTCTGGAGACTGAAGTGTTGGGGTTTTTCTGTGGAAAAGACCACAAGATGTGTTGTGAGGACATGATTATGCACTGCAGCGTGGCCCTCTTGTGTTCACGAGGGGCTGTGCTGAAGTTTAACGTGTCTTCAGTGGCACATGCTCCTTGACTTCTGGAGAATAATTTTTGAGGACTGATCTCCTTAGCTACGTGCTGCAGTTCTAGGATTTTTTTTTAATTATTATTATTACTTTTAATTTTAGCATGAAGGTTGTTTGTGGATATGTAAGATATTGAAGGTTTGGGCTGGGCCTAGCTTTAGGTGAAGGAAACATCTTGCTGTCTATTGCATGCATGACTTACCAGTAAACTATGTAAAACCAAACCTTTGGACTGTGTAGTCCTGTAGATGTCAGTGACAACTCCAGAATAAGAATAACTTTTGGACTCAAAGGGTTGATTGGAGTTTGAAACATAACTGTAAAGCTAGACCCTGTCCTACAGTGTTACAGTACAGTTCTGCTGTATGACATGCAAACTTCAAGTTTCTAGCTTATAGAATTAAGGGCTTAATTTATAACCCATATTCCCTATTACTTAGGGCACACAAATATTTATATTTAAAATTTCAGTGCTGCTATGCTATCTTGGCTAGTTTCCTCAAAATTATTATCACTGAGTTTACAAATTTGGAAGCAAAAGGCCATATTTTATTTGAGATAAGGGTAATTTTTTAAATTCAGTGGTTTTAAGTGATTCTTGAAAACGATATTGCTAAGATGCAACATCTACTCTTCTGTAAGGAAAGACTTGTTATAGGAATAGCGTATAAAATGCAGTTCTCCCAGGGGAATCACTGTCATCCTTTGTTGTTGTTAGAAGTGTGGGATTTTTTTTCTTTCCCTGAATTTTGGAATTTTTCTTACCTTCAGTTGGTGTGCCATCATTCTTTCTCTGTTGTTATTTGTTAAATCCTAGGGGGAAAAAAAAAACACAAAAACAACTTAAACCCAAAAGAAGATTTTTGTGACATCTAATTTTGTCCTCAATAGGGAGACTGAAGTTACAGCTTTTGAATTAAAACATAACCTATGTTAAACCTCATTACTTAAGTTGTAGGATTTCTGGTGTTAGTATATGTTCCTTTTGCAATTTAGAAAAAAATAATAAGGTGATAATATAAGATATCCTTGAAGAGCTACATCTTCTCCTTTGCTTTTTTACCAAGCACAGCTCATTTGTTTCACTACTAATTTCCTTAATTACTGTGGTAATCAGTAGCTTTGGTCTGGATGCACACAGGTTCCACAGTTTAATTGTGTGCCTGAAGTCCTGCACAGTATTAGGGATGGCTGGGATCCCCAAAGGGAGGTTTGTAATTAGCTGGTGGCTGAACCTGGTGACCAGTAAGCTCAAATAAATACCCTTCCTTGTGTTTGATTGCTATGCCCAACTGGGATAAAACCCTCTTTTGGACTGTTTTAGGAATATTGACTCCTTTTCTGACATGTGTGTGGGTTACTCATCTGGGTGTTTAGAAGAAATCTGCCAAATTTCATCCCTTCAAGGGATGTGGGCAGAGGGGGGATCTAGTAGAAGGATCAAAGTAAGTTTAGACTTGAGCAGGGCACTGTGTTGATGGTCTCATTTGAGGTAGAAGGAGTCAATGCCAGGAGCAAATTTTTATTTAATTTTTTTGGACAACAGCTTTGCTGAAAACCTGTAGGCAATGCTTTTGGCATTGGTTATCTGAAGTCCTTTATAAGACATTGTTCTTGTTCACTGCTTTTCACTCTGAATATAAAAAGCAGTCCCATTAGTATAGTCTTACCACTTGCCACATAATGGGAATTGATGTGCATGTGGTAATAGAGACTTGCCAGAGTGGTTCTTTAGTCATACTGCCTTAGGTACAAGTGGCAGGAAAAAAAAAAAACAAAACACTAAAATACTTTGTGCTGGATATTGTGAATATACAGGCTATAAAAGACTCTCTTTTTGCACTTCTGTTTGAAATTGATTTTATAATTTTCAGTGTGGCTGGTATTGCTTTAGAAGATTGGTTTACACTAAAGGAAGATATTTGAAGATGTTGCATCTGACTTCTTTTGAGGCATAAAAAATTAGTTTTTAAAAACCTATTTCTTTTGAAATAAATATAAGAAAATATTAGGTAGTATGAACTAAGTGTTGAATCACAAAGTAATGGATTTTTGGTTTGTTTTTTAATACTTAGATGCTCTTGCTAGTCCTGATTTTGTGTGCGTGTCCAGTTAACTCTCAATCCTTATTTTTATAGACAGTTACGGGGAAAAGCTTTGGAACCAAAGACTTTCGAGCAGCTCTAGAAAATGGAGTCCTGTTGTGCGAGTGAGTATTGACTTACCTGTATAAAAATCCTTCGGGTTAACGTCAGATGGTCTCTTTCCTTGCTGGCATCTTGTTTCAAATTTTTTTGAAGTACCAAAAATATTTTTGATAAGCAATTTTTCCTTTTTATACATATTATTTGTCATGGGAAGGTAGAACAGCTTTCAAACGTCATCTCTCAAGATCTGTTTTTCATGTGTTGTCCTGCATGCTCTCTCATGTGTTAACAAGCAGATTGTGCTGATCCTCTGGCCAGTTGATTAGTTTTATTGGTTGTAGTGCTCATGGTGTCACTGGGCTTTCTCTTCAGCCTGTGCAAGGTGATGTGGCCATGGCTGGGATCAAAGCACTCAGTTACCCCTATGCCCCCTGTTGTTGTTGGAGTTTGAGTTTTTGTCCCCTATCCCCACCCACCTGTAAGAAGTTATAAACTCTGTGTGCTGCTAGTTCTCTAAATCCTGAAAGCTACCTATTCCACCCAGAGAACTTTATAGCCAGGTAAGCTTTCTTTTAAAAAGTAGTTCATTTCTGAAGTTAGTTTTACAAAATTATAAATTAAATCTAACAGGCAGGGCTTTGATTTAATGTTCTGTACTGAAGAGCAATATTAGTAAGTGATATAAACATGAGAGAGACTATTTGGTCTGGAGAATTATGGTTACATTCAGATATCTCAATAGTGTAGACTCTACTGGATGGCATTTGCCATACTTAATAAATATATAGGTATATATATTTTTAAGCAAGCACTTTAAAATTATGAAAGTAAATGGATTTGGTCTCAGCGTAATGTAGAAATATGTTGCTGTGTATGAGCACGTGCAGTCCATCTGCAGTATTTTCTGGGCTGACTGAATTATTGCTTTCAACAACAAACTCTGACCTCAGCTTTTTATGGAGTGCTTTCTCTAAAAAGCTTCCTTGTGCTTACGTATTATAGGCTTGGCAATAATGGGACTTGTCTGGTTTCGTTGCTAGACTGAGTCAGAGGTGTAAAATGTCCTCTCGTCAGATTTCTTCCACATATCTGTAATTGTTTTTGTACTTACTGAAACAGGTTTCCAGGACTGGAGGCAGTGCTAATCCCTTAGTATTCTAAGGAATGGCAGGTGTAAATGTCATTACAACACCAGTAAGAGAGAAATTTCGTTAGAGGGCTACCTGGGATATTACAAAAATATCTCTAATCTAAGAGCCACTCTTAAATCAGTTCAGCCAAGCTAACTTTTCAGAAAATATTTACAAAGGTACTGTTATCTGAATTTTTTTTACTGTATATCAAAAATAAAGTAAATGTGAAAAGGTAACATTTCTGTATTTTCCCATCTGTGAATATTACTGTGTTTTCTGTCCTTGCCTTTATTTTTCCCTTTGGGCCCTTTGCCCATCAGACTGTGGTAATACAAATAGTTTATACTTTTAATAAGAAGGTGTTTCTTCAGGTATGTATTTAGTGGGATGTGTGTATTGTATTCAGCTGTAACTCTTAAACAGTGTCTTTAAGAACTGGCAATGAACTGATACATTCTAATCCTCTGATATCTTCATTGTTGATGCTTATTTGGCAAAAGAATATGAGCCTCCATCTGCCAAATGCAAATCAGTTAAATTTATCTGTAATTAATGGTCATATGCAAGAAAAACATCCTGTAATTTCTTCAGCTGAGCAGCTTGCCTTGGGATGCATGCAACTTTCTTTAAAGCAAGAGATGCCTCATTATGTTGCACTAAATCACAGCTGCCCTCCCGTGTCATAATTTTAAATTTGACATACTTGAAGTGCAAGAAGTGGTTTTCATAGAAGTTCTGTGGAAACAGAAAAGAGCAAGGTGGGAAGGGTTTTCAGATGTCCAATTTTCACCAAAGTCAATAGAGTGCAAGATCTTAAATAGCAGAGACAAACTAGACATGGCATTACCCATTTCCTTGGTTCGCCTGTGACGTGACTACTTTAATGCCCACAGATATATTGTCTCTGAAGATGGTACATTTGACCTAAACTAGAGCAGTAAGACCTGTGCTTGCACCACGTATTCCTGTAGCAGAACAGTTGGTTTGTTTGGCCTACTTAATGACCATGTGTGCGCGTTGACTGGTTGGCTACTCGGTAGATGACAAAATAAAGCTAGCTCTCATGTGTACGCATTTAAGGAACAGAGTCACTAAATTTTTTTCCAGTCACGTGCTACTTCATGTTTTTAAGTACAATAAGGCAAATAATACACATTTGGAAGATTAGAAAAAAAAAAATAAATAAAGAGGGGGAACCCCAAAACTGTTTTTTTTTAAATTCTACCTCAACAGATCACTTTTTTTTTTGTGGAAAAATAATCAAATGTATTTTGTTTACTGAATAAATTAATGCAGTTGAAAAATCTCAGGACTTGCAGCCATTATTTCTTCTTCTGCAAACATTTAAAAATCTATCTTCCATTGCACTGTGTATATGTAAATTCTGTTATGTAAATTCTGCTGCTTGAGCAAAAAATGCCTTGTTCCACATAGAGTTTTAAACTGCAGGTCCTGAGTCTGTGTTGACACGAGTAGATCACAAAACCTTTCTAATGCTTTGTGGGGTAAAGGGTCTGGCCGGACAAGCATCAACAAGAAGAGGGAGCAAGTCCAAAATCCTCAAAGGTGTATAGGCAAATTAAGTCTGCAGGGTGTCCTCAGGTCCCTGTTCTCTTTTGATCCTGTGGTCTAGTATGTAATTTGGTGAACCACAGTATTTCCCTATCTCCATGACTGAAAACCTGGGGGTATAAAAGTGCAAGGAATCCTGTGCCTCATCCTTAGTGCAGGACAAAGTATGCATTTGGGCTTGTGTATTCAACAGTGATGTGTTAGTCTCTCTTATCTTCTCAGTTTTATTATGAATTTTATATAAAGAAGGAATGATATGAGGTGCAATCTCTTCTGACTGAAACTGAAAATATGACTTGCCCATGTAAATTATATGTACCAAAAATTATTACTGCACACATTATACTGGGCTTGATAGCATATGAAAACTGACTTGATTTCCTACACTAACAGGAATATCAGAGCTTTCACCCTGAAAAAAAAATATTCTGATGTAATTTTAGCATCTTCATCAGAACTTTTAACTGAATAAATTCTGTAAATGGGAAATTTAAGCCTAATTAACATCACCACCCATGTAGTGGAAACGCAGATCCATTTTTGCTTACGCCTACCCAGGCATTTTCTTCTCTTCTTTCTCACTTCACCATTCTCACAAGTATCTCTCTTTTCTTGTGTGTGTGTGTGTGTGTGTGTGACTTCCTGGAAAATTGATTTAAAAAAAATAATTAGGAGGCATTAATTGCTTCAAATTTACTTGATTCAAGCCATATAAGTTAGGACTATAGGAAAAATGTTTCTTAAGAAGCATTGATGCTCATCCTTAAATAAAGTTGATTATGTAACAGAAAATCATATGACTTCTTTTTAGTTTGATTAACAAGATCAAACCTGGCATCGTTAAGAAGATCAATCGTCTGTCAACTCCAATAGCTGGCTTGGTAAGTAATGACATCAAACCTAATGTCTGGGATATGACTTCAGATTCTGTTGGTTTTTAATGAGCCTGCTGTTCTCACATGGTCTCACTACAAATACTAAGTTTTCAAGATTTTAGCTTTATTTAATTTTTTATTTAAAATTTTTGCAGTCTAAGCCAACATATAAATGCTAAGGTTACCTGCTCTGTGTTTTGGATCTGTAACTTCAATCAGCTTGTCACTGTGGGAGGCTACATCATCCCCACATACATCTAGTGCAGATGGCTCCTGTACATAAACGTATATGGCATTGCTTGTCTTTATTTAAAGGACAACATCCAATTTTATACTGACAAGTCATTTCAGATGTCCCTCTGTTAGGGAACAGGCAGATTAGGAAATGTTCTGTCTAACCCCGAGTGTTTTTTAGAATCTGCTTCTCCCCACCCACAGCTAAGTTTAGGTTTCATTAAAGTAACTCTGATGGTGCAAAGATCTCTTTTCAGGCTTTAGTTGAGGCATTTGCCAGCCAAAACAGGCTGTAAATTATGTTATCTGTCGAGTGGTGGGGGGGAAAAATGCATGTAATTATTTTCACAGGAAATGTAAAAGATTTCCTGTGTGCTGTTTGGCAAATTTTCTGGTCAGGGACTGTAGGATAAATTTTGTAGCCATTTAACATCAGAGACACTTTTTTGGGTAAATGAATTCAAAGCTATTTTTTCCCAGGAAAGCAGCTTTGACTATTCGTGTCACCAGTACTATTGGTCTCATTTTAAAAGACTGGAGATGAACAGGGACGTATGCACAAACAATCTCAACATCAGGGGAAGTTACCTGATTTCTTAATAGGAGTAGAATGCAAAACATGCCTAGATACTTGTATTTATATATATTTTAATGGGATGAGCCAGCAAAACATCTGCTTTTGCTGGTCAACTGTGTATCTCGTTAGAAAAGAAATGTCGTGAACTTGGTCAGAGGTCATAAGATTGGATTAACTTGCCATATATTATTGCACAAGCTGAGAACGTGCATTTCCACATCAAATGAATGTAGAAAGTATTAGTTGCCTTTGTCCCAGAAGAGCTGAGGGTATTAGGCTTGTGAATAACGAGTGCTGCACATTCTTTTCCTTTGAGGCGTCCAAAAAAGAATTTAAATAAAACCAAAATAATTCTGGGGATGACAGCACAGTTATTCTATCAGCAGTTTGATTGCCTAAATGGCCTCTGAAGTAGCCTGTTGATCCAAACCAGAAAACCGAAGGCTAGATTTCATTTTTGTGGTGACTTAAGTATAGTCCTGAATCATAACTGCAAGAACTCTCGTTTTTACATGTATTTTTTGTTTGTTTTCAGATGCAAAAAATTCAGAGCATTCGTTAGGTGTGTAGTTTATATCTTGTAGTATATTATTGTTCCTTCAAGTTGTTTCTAGTTCCTACAAGTCTCAAAAATAAAGGGAAAGGGGAGGAAAGGTGAATGATTCTTGTAAACCAAGATAATATAGTGGTATTGTTGTTAAAATACCACTTGAAGATAGTCATTGACAGAGCTGATGTTTTATGTTAACCCATGGAAAAGGTTTTACATAAATACTTCAGTTTCAGAAAATCCTGATTACAAGGGTGATAATAGGAGGGTTTCAGAAGATGGTACTTATGATGGCAGTGGTGGGAGGGGAGATATATTTTCCCAGACTTGAGAGGAATGTGCTCAACTATACCATCTTTGAAGAGCTCAGCTTTCATCTGGACATGTAAAACTCAAGCTAAAACCCATGGTTTTGTGCACTAGTAGAAAAGCAGGCATTAGTACCTGACAGGCTCAGGATACTGTGGCTGATGAACCATATCATTTAGAGGTTGAAAGAGCTTGCTAAGGAATTAGCTGGTAGGCTTGCTTACCATATTCTGAAATATTTTATTGCTTGTAAGTTGCTTATCCCACAAATCTTCTTCTAGATAGTGTTTTGTGTGGCTTCTTATATATACTTCTATGGCTTTCACTTCTGCTGTTTTCAATGTCTTTCAGTCTTGCAGTAGTTGCTCTCCAACAAGCCTTTATGTGATTTAGAAATTACTATTGGTAGGGGGATTTTTTTTTTTAAACCAGATAGAAATTTTAGCTTCAAGAGATGGCATCCTTTTCTAAAGGATAAACAGATGCTGCAACTTGAATTTGGGTCTTGCAAACCCTGTAATCTGAAAATCTTTTGATCATATTTTTTCTACAGCTCCTCTCCATGGGCCTCTAGACTCATGTCCTCAAGTCCATTTCCAAAACATTGTATGCATTCATCATTGGACAAGTAGCATCCATTTCTCTCCTGGATTTTCTGATTAAAAGGAAACAAAAAACCCGTATTCTTGACAGTTTTGTGGCAGTCTAATTATCAGAAGAAAACAAACTATATAGAAGACATCCCCCCCCCCCCGGGAATTTCTTTGGGTTTGGTTTTGTTCTGTAGGGGGTTAAATATGTTTGACTTCCATACAAATGTGGTTTTTAAGCTTTGTGTTCACTTCAAATACTTGGCAGGGGTTGGGGTTTGTTTTTTTTTTTTTCAGCAGTACAGAAACACAATGTTCAACAGGCATCTTTGGATCTCCAGAAGGGTTTCATTATATTGTTTCTTTGACTTTATGTTTATTATGCAAACAAATTCCTTGAGTAAAATAGGAAGTGAAAGCCTATATGGATAATGAAACGTTCTGGTTTATATGGAATATTGTGTGCTATCCTTTTTTTTATTAAGTTAGGGAATGGAGGTCCTATTTGTTAATGAAGTAAGTGCATTTGTTATGTCATATTTGCTTTTGTGACACTCTAATTCTCAGAAAATCTAATAGATGCTTTATATTATCAGGATTGCCTAAATTCCAATGACATTTTAGACAACTGAAAGTAAACCTTAATTTTCTCCTCTAGTTTGATTATACTGCTGTCTAGTCATTTTGGGTGTGGATCGCAGTGGTTCAGGTATAATCATGATGGAATGGATAAATAAATATATGTGTTTTGATGATGAAATACTGAAATGAAACTTGGCATTCAGTTAACAAAAAATGCTGAATTAGTACCAGACAAACTGCAAAATTTGATTAAACCTGTCCCCAGTTTGGCATGGTGCAGGATGGCTGGGCTACAGCTTGTGTGGAAGGGTTTGTTAAAACTCTTTGGGAGGGAGAGTTGGACCCAGACGTAACCTGATGTCCATCTAGCAGCTTGCTGCTGCAGCCCCACTGCTCCATTTCTCTTCTGAGGCATGTATCTCCCATGGTTTGGGTGAGATCTAGCCACTGTCTCAGACGTGGTTTTTATTCATTTCTGTTCCAGTTTGAAAAACTGAATGGCTTTACTGGGGGTAAGGCAAGTACAAGAGCTATTGCAGGGAAGGGATGGTCAAAGATGAATGACCAAAGAAATGTCCATGAAGCTGTTGAGGTGTTCTCCTGAGCAGTGAGGCATGCTGTCTGCAGGGTGCAAAGGGCTAACTCCAGCAGTAGTTGCAGAAAGATGCCACTTGCAGCAGGCTGACTGTTAATGGCATGCAGCAGGTTTTGGAGATGGTGGCATTCCCATGGGTTTCCCGAAGGGAGCTAGCTGGGACGTGGCTGTTGGTTTGTTTGCTTTAATTTTGGCATTTTTTAAAAAAATACCATTTGTTTAAAACCTTTGCACTAAAATAGTTTCTGGAAAATGAAAATTTAATTTCTCCTTACCTTTAAAACTGTCTAAAATACACAGTTTGTGTGAAAAGCAATGTAGGTATTTTCCCTAGTACAGCAGAGTAGGCAAGTAAACCAATGTAGAGCAGCAGTTCCTGAAGCCCTCTGGCATTTCTGGGGTACATGTTAAGGGTAGCCGAAAGGTCAGAGGATTGTGGAAGCTGGAGTTTCATTATGCACAGTAGTGAAAGGGCAGTCTGCCTTAAAAAAAATCCACTTTTTCTGGTCCATACTTATGTGAAACAGAGATGGATTTAAAGAAAATTACTCAAATTGGTAAATCTTGCCAGGTTCAGATTGTGCAAAATTATTCTTCTTATAGTTCTCAGGGGGTGGGGGTGGTGGAAATAAAATGAATGCTTAGCAAAAGCAAACCCAAAGAAAACCTGGTTCTTAATAAACATGGTGTCTTCAGCTTGAGTTCCAGAGTGTGATATGGTTTGCATATAATCAAACAAAGGGGAGGACTTTGTGGTCTGACAGTGTATTTTCCGGCAAGACTCTGCAGAGCATTTTCAGGTGCATCTCTGGCTGCAGCGCTGTTGTTCCCCAGAAACATCACGTTTCCAACTCATTTTCCTGAACACAGAGAGAATCATGAACGGAAGAATGGAAGTCACAAGACAACATGAGACGGTGGGAAGATGAATGAGTTCTGTGTAGTATATGCAAGCTCGACATATCTGTCGGAATAATACATTGCTCATTGCTCAGGAGAAGTAACGGTATGCTCCGTCACAAGGCAAAATTTTAGCTAAAGTAAATTTCCAGCAGAGACCAGGTGGCAAAGCAAATCCAGAGTTAGAGTCATTATCTCCTTTGGAGAGTGGTAGCTAATGGGAACCTTGCCTTGTAACCTACCCATTTGGTTGTTCAAGACCACCTATCTTTCCTTGCAGCTCCTGTGAGTAAGTTGAAAGTGCAACGCTTTCCTCTGTGGTTGGGAAGCATTTCATCACGTCACAGTCATGAGGGCTGTGGTCAAACCACAGGGCAAAGTAGAAAGCTGCTTTTTTTTTTTTTTTTTTTTTTTAAGTTGGTCCTTCATTTTAAACAAGTAGAGATGTTGCTAAGTCTGACTGTCAGTGTGAGTGCTGGATGAATTAGCACCAAATATCATCTTCATGAAGCTCTTCAGCTTTGTAGGTTTTTTTTTTGTGAACTTTTTTTTTGTTTCCCTTTCGCACAAGAAAATAAAACTGCTCGTCTGTAGACAGTCCCAGGTTTGAATATGTGCATCTGACATACCGTAGAGTGGGATTTTTCTGTTCTATTAGGGAATTAGGGTTTCTTTAGGCTAAAGAGCATCTTGATATTTTTCCAGGCAGGATTTGTCAAACACACGCATTCCCATTTCACTCAGGTCCAATGTGCTTTTCAGGCGAGTGCTACTCAGACATCATTCCCTCTCTTCGTTAATGCAGTCTGATGTAACACCACTACATTCTATAATATACTTATTTAAAATATCAGAAGGCATTAATTCCACTTGCACCAAGAGAACCATCTCAAATAGTGAGGGAGAGCCACTTAGCTATGGTGATCATTTGGCATGTATCTTCTAAACTGGGAAAGTAGGGAATAATAAAGGTAAGAAGGGAGAAATGATGAAAGAAAGCTTATACCAAAATGAAAGGGAGATAAAGACAGGGGTGGAGAAGTTAAAAATATTGCCACTAAACAATATTTTTCTGAGCCTTTGTGCCTAACACTTTGCAAACCATGGAACCGCCCTGCTATTTCCTTATCTCTTGTCATCAAGTACAGCTGGCCAAAATTTTATTTTCTGTGGGAAAGCTTTCTTGACAGGGTTGGGATTTTTTGTGTTATCAGAGAATGGCATGCAGAGACATTTTCACTTTATTATAGGACATTTGTAAACAATTTTTCAGGTAAACTGGAATAATCTTAATTTTGCCTGTTTTATTTAGGATTTGCCTACAAGTTTCCATCTCTAGATTGCTTAGAATCAAATTAGTTATGTTTTCCACTTAAATTTAAAAATCTGATAGTTATATTATTATGAGAGATTTTATTTTCATTTTATAAAAATTCCCCCCCCCTTTTTTTTCCCCCAAAAGCAGCTCTACTTCCAAAGTACTTGGGAGTCATTCTTTCATTAAGAAAAACCTATTCATTTTCTCCTGCTGTTCACCTCCTTGTGTTTAGTAATAGCCTTTATATTGGTCCATGCATTCTGTCTTCTTGCCTTTTTTTTTTTCCCAAAATAATTTGAGTTTTTAAATATTCAACTCCTGCTCAGTGAATTTCACTACTATGGGCTGTATTAGTAATATTAATAGTAGCTTGTCTGGCATGAGAAAATAAGATAACTTCTCCTTTCTGTTCCTCATGGAAAATGAGGGAAGGGCAAATACACAAATACGTGTGCTAAGTTACATAAAAGCTACTGTTGTTTGCTTTGCTTTGCTACCAAACACCAAAAAATAAAGGCCCAAACCCAGATGGAATTGCTGGTTGTGCAGCAACTACCGGTGTCCAAAAACCTTCATAAAAAATAGCCTCATAAATTTTGGCCGAGAGCTGACTAATGAGCTGCTAACTATTTGACGTGCTCTGTTTGCTTGCCTGACGTTTCTTTTTGCAGCGATAAGCGAGCAATACTGAGTGAGGTGGAGCATTGCTTTTTCTTCTGAAGGTTGAAGTTGCTGTTTTGATGAGGACAGCTAATGTGGCAGCAGTGGGCTCTGCCTCGAGCTCTGCCTTGAGCTCTACCTCCATCGCCCTCCATCGTGGCAGATCTGGGTCTTGGGATTTTGAATTGTCGGTGAACTGTAAATTCAGAGGTAGAGGGTGAGCGTGTGCGCAGCTCTGCTGCGAAGAGTCAAGTTGCATAACTCCAATTTGTTGTTTTTCACATGGAAGGTGATTAGTCTGATACTGCTTTTCATAAGCCAAGGCATGAGATGATACATGTCTTTTTCTGAAAAGTTGGTAATTTTAATGTGTAAACAAAGTTAGAGGCACTATTACCCATTTTTCAGATGAATATGCTCAGGAAGTTGTTGGGGAATTCAGAAAGACAGGTATTTTAAGGGACTTCCGGTTACTTGGCATAATCTTTGCTTGTGTGAGTGGAGATTTGTGTTACGAGACCAATTGGTGTTTCTTGTGACTTTTATTCTTAACTTCAATATGTCTAAAAGTTAAGAGGAATGGGGAGAAAGTGAAAGTGGATATGGTCTGACAGAACTGGTGCCCTTCATCCAACAGGTGCTCTCCTTTATACGGCAGCCTATACATTTAATGCAGGCTCAGGAGCACTTCAGATGACAGAGATGAGGTCACCTTCCTCTTTATAGTAGCAGTTGTCTACCTATTTTCATTCAATATCCTTTTTATGCTGCAGGTAACAAAACTTCCAATAAGTGTTATTTTCCTTTTTCTTGTGGAAAGCAAGAGATTTTTATTTCATTTTTTAAATGAAGAAGTGGTAATTGCCTGTAGGACAGCATAACTCTAAGTAATCATATTTTACTATACTTAAAAACAAACAAGCAATTTGAGGCACTATGTTCTCTGTGGTTTTGTCTTTTTGTTGTAGTCTCTTTTTTTGTTGTTGTTGTCTCTTTTTTTTTCCCTCCAGATACTTCAGCCTGTTAATATACTTAGCTTGAAACCTATCTGCTCTGGCAAATGATATGGTTTTATTAAATACTGAAAAACACTTTAATGTGTAATGGTATGTTTACTGCGTTGTTTTAAGTAAGTGCAGTAATGTCTTTAGATTTGGAAAGTGCTTAAACCAGATGAGGACTTATACATGACTGTTACCAAACAGGTGGCTAGGATACACCTTAAGTATCTAGTTTTGTTCTGACAAGTACAATTACATGGGAGGAGAAACTTTTCTTTGATCAGTGATCCAGCTGAAGTGCTCAAACAAGTTTCCTGGACATAAAATAATTTATATTAGTCTGAGAAAATATCTTTTCACCTGGGAAGTGACACAGCGTGGTATTTCAAATGTAACCATCAAACAATGTGTTAAACTTGTTACTTAATGAATTTTAGTGAGAATTTGTCAGTGTTACAAAAAATGCAAATGGAAATAAGCATGTGTGTTTTCGTTGTAAAATTCAGAAGTTTCAGTTGTCGTTACTTGAAAGTCCTAAGCAGATGTTGCTTCAAAGTTAGCAGAATGATGGGCACACAAACTGGGGGATGAAAATCCTGGGTTTTATTTTTTTTTAAAAAAGACATTTTTTGTCTTTGTAAATTTATGAAGCATTTTAGAAACTTGATCATTATGCTTAAGAGTTTAAGTCTTACATCTCATATAAAAAGTTTTTAAAATGTTAGATCTCGGAATACTTCACAAAGAGCTCTTTACCATCATTTCAGTTCTGTATCTGAAGAAAGCAGAGTGTGGGCAGAGGGAGTTTTAGTGGCTTTCGTGAAGTCAATCAGTAAGTCAGAGTAGGGTAGGAGTGAAATTTTGATTCTCAGTCCAATCCTCTCATAGACTATACTGTGAACCAAGCCTGGCCCGAGTCCTGAGAACCTAAAACTATAAATTAACAAATGTCAGGAGTGATGCAAGACCTGATAGGAGCATATGTGGAACTATAAATCAGTTCTGATACTCTTTCTACTGTCTTATGGGAAAGAGGAATGTGGCTTGTATGGAAATATCTCTGTTAGACAATAAAGAAAAGAGGGTTGTGTGCTAGAAAGGAAGTATGGTTATTAATAGTTAGAGATGACATTGTTCTGTAGTCTTTCAGTGCCTGATAGTGGGAGTATGTAATCTCGGCAGTGGTTTACTGATGCTTTGTGCCCTTCTGCTTGAAAACATATGGTATGTTTCAGCCTTAGCTCTGAATTTCCTTTAATTGTTTTCTCTTGCTGCCTAAACACTTTGAAATGTAGGGTGTGGGGAAAGGGGAGGTTGATGCAAACTCTTTGTGACATTTTTAGTAGCTGCTCAAGACTTCGATCAGGCAGAATGAAACCCAGCCGCTGGATTGAACTTGACAGGTTTTGGGTGGGTGTTGATGAAGTGAAATGTATCTAGGAGACATGAGGGGGGACAGATTAAATGGGTGCAGGCCCCAATAAATGGTGGTTCAGCTACTCACCCTGGTCTCTAGTCAGAGGACAGTAAGTGCTGTGCTTGCTGGTTGATCTCTGTGAATCAAAAGTAGTATTTTGGGGATTCTTTAAATGTGATCATTGTTCCAAACTGATGCTTCCAGCGTGTTATTGGGAAGACGTGTCAGAATGCTGATTAATTAATTTACAAATACTTGTAAATTAACTGTAAAGTAGTATGACTAGCAGCAAGAATTTTCTAACGTGGAAATTTTTCATCTCTCCTCCTGCTCTAAACCAAAGCTCCGAAAAAGTATGACCTTTTTTTGCCTCAACTTGCCAGCACTTAACAAAATACATAAATATGGATGCCAAATGAACTGCAAAAAATTTCCATTTATCAAGTCAGTCAGCTGCAGTCTGTGGTATACTCTGTCATTTGTATGCTATTTTTATTTCCTTAAATAACTGATGACTGTTTCTGTGTTTGTAAAGAAACATTCCTTCCTAACTGGAAAAAAAATGTCAACCACGTAGAAAAGGTACACACCTTAAATCATACTTGTGACATTTATAATCTGATTCCTCCTGCCTTTGCCAAGGAAGTGCGGTTTTGAGATTTCTTGTGGCAGTAGGTGTTCCACTGTGTTAAATCTTCATAATCTGGACGCTACAGTGCTTTTCTCTCTAGCTTATCAAATATTTATTGATGTATGGTGCTTAAAATTCATGGCAATTTCTAAAGAAAGTAGATGTTAATTACAGCAGTGATAACTTTTTCTGTGGTATCAGTGCTGGAGCTGTACAGCTATGCTACTCGCTCTTGGTACATAATCCTCATACCACATCTTTTAACGCCTGTCTGAACACCTCCACACCCATGTGCCCGTGCTGAATCACCCTCCTCTGGTGATATATGTAAAAGATCTATTAAATACAACAAATGCTGCCAAGGTGCTGCAGCTGTGGTGACTGAGCTTACTTTCTGTAGGGCATGGGAATGGGGGAGAGACACAAGGAAGCCTGGCAGTAAATCAGATCATCTCCAAACCCTCTTGTTGGTCTAGGCATGCATCGAGAGCTTCTCTGAACCATGGGATGAGCCATGTAGAACAGCAAGAGTTAAATAGGGTAGTAGGATGCTACTCCTCTTGAGAAACATAAGATATTTGGCTACTGAAGGAAGCAAAGTTAGAGGAAACTTAATTTGTCTTGGGAGAGAATTTCGAAGTACTAAATCATAGTCTAAAAATCGGGGACTACATGAATTGTCAATCTGAAGCGACTTGCTGTGTTTCAAGCCCTGTCTATGGAGGGGCTGAATTTCATCTGTATCCTATTGTTAACCTGTGTGAGCAAAATAGAAAAACTTGTGTATACAAATAAAAAAAAGAAGGGGGGGTGGAGGGGAGAAGCAAGCTCTGCTAAAACTTTCAGTGTTTCAAGAACAAGAGTTCTTTACTTCTTTTATTACTCATTAGGCTTCAGGGGAGTTTCACCTTTAAGTGGATTACTGTCATTCCAGTTCTGTGTAGCAGGGTGACTTGGCACTGGGGTATTTTACACACTTCACTTGTAAAGTCTGTTTTGTACAAATCGTTCGGGGTGAAAAACACATCACTTGATTTTTTCCCCCCCACCCCCCGCCCTTGACTTTGACTGGAATGCAAGTAACTGGTGGGAAAGTTAAGGCTTGTCTAAACATGGAAATAGCCCAGGATGGTTATTCCATACTGGCTTTCAAAGTCTATACTTTCTTTACAGTAAGAATGCCTGTGAGTGGGCCAGCTAAATTCCCTTTATCTTCTCCAAAATGGGATGAAGCTGTGAAATGCAGAGAACTCTCAATTAACAAAGCACATCTGCCTGGGGTGCTCATGTGCTGTACTTTTGCCCTTTTCCTTTCCAGCTGGCCTTATTTGGTAGCAGTGACATCCCAGAAACACACCTGTGGTTTACAACCTGATACTCACTCTCCCTTATCAATAACAGGCTCATTTGGTACACCTTGTTGCTGTAAGATAGGGTTATAATGTCATAGCAAAGGTTATGCTGTAGCACGGTAAGAGACATGGGCCTGGGAGGGCTTTCAGGTCACTGAGGACAGTTGGTCCCTTCCTGTGTCAAGCACCTTGAAAGCTGTCAACTCAGAAGTCCTGCTTCAAAAAACACTATTAATTTCTGTTGTATGTTTTCTTTAATCTCATTATTCCTGTTGGTAAGAAACTGTGAAGCTCAGGGCTGAAAGAGGTTGCAGGCAATGAGGAGAGCTGGGTGGAGAGGTCTTCTGCTGGCCGTTACACACGGTAGTGGGCAGTGCCAGGAGCTGAGGAACAAACTCTGGGGAAGATCCTTCAACACACACCTTGGTCTTACATAGATCCATGACCAGCTGCTGTCATTGCAGATGGAGCTGGGGCTTGGGGGATGGATGGGCCTTTTTGTCCAAAACCAAAATGCTTCTTATGTAAGGCTGCCTCAGAACATGGTTTCTGTAATGGTTGAACTCTGGTGAGACTTGTAAATTGCAACAGTGAAGAGGAACGTTCCTCTTACTGGCTGTGATTTACAGTTATTGATACTGGGAGCACCAAGGTAATGGGAGAGTTCATAGAGGAAGCTTTATTTCTGCATTCACCTGCTTTTTAAGAAGGCTGGAAGTGAATCGTTGAAGAGTTGGTGTCTGTAATTGTGCATAGAGCTGGGACAGGGAATCCTTGTGTCAAGGATCACAGTGATTTATTATTTTATACAATGTGGAAAAGCAGGGAAGGACACAGGGAGGGGAGTGGCAAAGCAATTAGCACCACTTCTGATCTTTGGCCAATGCAGTGCTCGGTGCACGCTGTTACAGGTGGGATAATTTACTGAACAGAAGCCTTGAGGTCACTCTAAGTCAAATTATGCTTGCAGGATGATTGTTTTAATTACTATTTTTAGTTTTGGGCCCAAAAAGGGAGGAAAAAAGTAGTTTAGCTATTCCACCCACTCCTCCTCCTCCTTTCGGTTCAAGGTTGAACCTGTTAGCAGCCTTCAGAGAAACAGAGAGCCGTTAGGAGGAGCTGGGATCACAGACTACAGAGGGGATGAGTGGGTGACGGGCACTGAGCATTCCAACATGCAAGGCCAAAGTGGTAACTGGAGGTTCCTGGCTCCCAGGCAGATCAGAAGGTTGGATCAGCCCCATTCCCTGCTCCCCCCCTTCACCCCATCTGCTCCCACCCCACAGCCAGCGCTAGGAACTGAAACATACCTCCGAGGAAGAGCAAGTTACCTGACTTGTTCAACGAGCTCCTGCTGTAGGGTTCTTCCCTTACCCCACCTCTGAGTATAAACAATGCGTAGCTGTGCAGTGATGCTGCTGCAAAATGCAGCCCTAAATTCTGTGTTAAACTGATTTGAGCCAGCTTTAGTGGTCAATATAATGCTGGGTCTATGAAAAACATTTTCTACTTTAAAAAAAAATGCCTTTTTGTAATGGAAATAGGCCCTTACTTCAGGGAATACGGGTGCCAATAAGGAGGGTTTGTTGTGAATGCAGAGCTGAAGGAGACACAGCGTAAGCTTTCAAGATGACTCCAAAAGTCTTCATAAATGTAGTACTAAGAAACATGACTGTTAAATATCATCTGTGCAGATGATTTTCAGAATTCTGTAGCCAAAAAAATGCCTCAGTCTCTCTTCTTAGAATGTCAGAAGTTTGTGTTGCTAGGCACTGTAGGTACTGAGTGGTTTTTTCTTTCTTATTTTTGGGAGCCTGGAAATTGAAAACAATTGGATTTCTGGCACCAAGTCAGGGTCTGGATGGTGCTGTAATACTTCCATGCAAATATACTTCATTTGTTTCCGTTACACCATGGTTCATGGGAGCACTGGATGCCATTACGAAATTATGTTCACATCCTTCCCCTTTATACTTTGGGGGGCAGGGGGGGGAGGGAACACACACAAGTACTATAAACCCCAACAAAAAAAGAGACAGTTCTACTGCTATTCTAGCTTTGTTTTAAGAGCTTTAACTGCAAAGATGGGTATTTGCATAAGAGTAAGAGACAACAGGCTGTCTTCATCTATTGGCTGATGCAGCAGGGAGAAACAGAAAAACACTGTTAATTAAATTGTTTTTCTCCCAGATGCCAACTGAATTGAAAGATATGCCATAACTTGTATGCCTACGAGCTCTCCCTGTGTTTTGGTGCATGCGTAGGGTTTCAGAGAAACAGTTAACTAGGGAGAAGGCAGGCTTGCCACACAGAGTGGCTGCACCCTAAAGAAAGCTAATGTATTTACACACTTGTTTAAATTATTATTCCTGTGCCACCCAGATAATAATGATAATGAGGAATTTATTTTTGAAATTAAATTGCAGCTCAAATATACAAGCTGAATTTAGTGTGATGCTGCATGGTACATGGGTAGTCAAGATGGTGTTTACACATTCTTCTGTGGAAACCTCTCTTCTTAAATTGCCTTTCACTTAATTCTCTTTTTCTTTGGAGATTTTTAAAATTCTTTTTGTGTTTTACCCACTGTACGTCCCTTCTTAATTTTTTTTTTTTCCCCCCACCTACTTAAGGTCAACTCTTTCTTGATGCTTTTTGCATGTCTGCTCCCATCTTTCCCCTCATTTCCCTGTTGCTCATGCTATTTTTTCAATTTTAGAAATGCCCTTTGTTTTTCCCCACTGTGTTTTTGGGTGTTGAGGTACTTCACCACCACCTCCTTGCCAGTGCTATATGGCTGTCTTCCTTTTCATAGTGCCACGTTGTCTTTGTCTCAAGTTCTTGTGGTGGTCACATACATTTGGAGGTGATTGCAGGTGCAGACACAGCACCACTGCCAGCTGGGATCCCCACAATTTTTTTCTTATACTTGTTTTAATTTTTTTTTTTTTTTTTTTTTTTAAAGGAAGGGTCCATGTTCTCATGTTTCCCATATAGTTACTGGCTTCTTCCTTCTTTGTGGTCTGGAAGATAGTGATGGGAATGAGGCCTGCAGCGGCAGCCCTGCTCTTCCCACCCCGTTCCTGGGCTGGAGCTGCAGAGCTGTGCTGCAGCCCCTCTGCTCCTTGCCTAGTAGCAGCAGTGCAGTCTCTTTCTGTGTGTCTTTTCTCATTTCTGATGTTGTCTCATTGCTAAGGTTCTTTAATTTTACTGCAGGGAACTTAAACACCTTTCAGTGACTCAGACTGCTGCGTTGTGTTTGTGGTATTTTTTTGAACCTTTGTGTTGAGTGTTTGGGTGATTGCTTTAACATAGCAATTCTGGAGTTGTTAATTCTAGCATAAAACTTTTCATAGGTGTGTTATAAGCCTTTTTTTAGAAATGAAATATTTAAAATAATGTAAACAACACTTTTTTTTAACTGGCTTTGAGTGGGGAGAATACAAATCAAGAATACAAAAATTGTATTATTGAATTAAATGTTCTTTTGCAGAATGCAAATAAGGGGGTGTCTTTGATATTTCTGATGTTTTTGTATGTCTGGAAGGCCAATTCATTATACCTTGAATTTATAAATGTGCAATTTGTTCAAATACAAATGATTTTTTTTATTATTTTTTTTTAGGAAGAGATGTATTACTAAAAATTTCAACTAAATTTACTGAAGTTGAGCTGTACTAAATCTGATTGTAGTTTGTATGTATCTGCATATAGATGTGTCTCTGCATATGTATTTATATATAAAGGATAAATATGTAAAATGTAGTTTACAGATCTGATCAAATAAGTAGAAAGCTCCTAAAGTAGTGAGGGCCTGAAATGCTTGAACTATTTTTTAAAGAATAGGTAAATAGGAAAAGAATTGTTAGAATGGCATTTCTGTTGAATTAACAGAAGTTAATGAGACGAGGAAGGACAGGGAAGACTCAGCTCTTTCCTTTCCTCATGTCCTTGAAGGCTGCAGGAGTGAGAAAGGCAGCCCTGCTCTGCTAGGACATCAGAGGGAGGGCATGGACCATAGTCTCACTTTCAATATAGGCATCTTGTCTCCTTCTCCACGTTGGTTAGAGGGGAATGCTTTAGCAACAGGCAGAGGGCAAGTTTTGTGGCTAGTGATGCCCCACGAGGACCAGAAAGGCAGGTGCATGCCTGAAAGCGTGCGGTATCGCTTGTCATTCCTCCGAACGGCGGTATTTAAATACCTGCTCGTGGATGACCTGCCTCCCTCTGCCAGCTCCAGCTCCCATGTTACCACTTTGCAGAGTTTTTGGGTGCGGTTTACTTTGAAGTTAGAGGCAAAAATGAAATGCTGAACAGTAATAGCTCTACCTAGTCAGTGTTCCGTGCTATGCGTTTAATGTAAAGTCTGTACAGTTTGTGGGAAACTCAAGTTGTGCTGGGAGCATCTGAAATGCTCTGTTGTTTCATCCTCTACACTGCGTGGGGGGAAAAAAAACCAGCCTCCCTCCAGTCTCCTTCCAACCTCCTCACCCCCTCCCACCAAAACACTTAGAAGTAGTAATAATGTACCAAAAATGGATTGCACTTGAGTTTTGTGGTTAAGACTTCAGGCTTTATTTTTGTTGTGATTTAAGTCCTGTAATTGTATGATGCTAATTCCAACTTCAGATGTTCAAGGAAACACATTGATTTGAGCTCTGTATTAAAACCATCTAGCTGATTTTGTCCCCATGAGTTCAGAAGCTTTCTTTTTAATGGTCATAAACTTTGTTTTCTGCATTAGTGTGTTTGATCTGTGTGACCATGTATCCTTGCTTTGGTACTGGGCCCCTGTTCTCTCCCCTTCTGGTGTTGCTCCCCTTGTGTTGGTAGATGGCAGCAGTATTGCCTCTCTTGCTCCATTTTACCGGCTTAACGGAACCCAGTTCTGCTGTTCTCATTATATAGGTCCCTTGTCTTCTCCTCATCATAGTCCTCTTTCTCCGCAACAGTACTAATTTGAATCTTACTTAAATTTAAATGACCTGCTCTTGTTTACAGAGATTGGGAAGATCTCAGTGTCAGAGTGGGGTTGTGGACACAAGAATTAAACCCTTTTTTCTTGAGCATGCTACTTGGGTGATTTGTGGTCACCAGGAGATAGCTCTTGCATGTTGTTCTTCTTCAGGCATTTGAGTTCTGAATGTTTAAAAAAAATCTTTTTGTGGGGTACGATGAGATTGAGATTGCAGTATACCCTATGGAGCTGAAGTGCTAACAACCTTTCGTCTTCTTAAAGTGCAGTTATATTGGTAGAAGGAATAGCATGATGGCTTCTATATTTGAGTGCATTAATCACTGAGCAATGTTCCTGTTCACATTTCTAATGATAAATCTAATTGCAAGGTTGATGGCTTGTCTTTCCTTTTTTTTTTTTTTTTTTTTTAAATGGAGCTATTTAAAATTCATTTCCAGGTTCATTATTCTGGTAGCGTTCAAAATGACAGCTAGCTATTTTCAGACCTGTAGCTTCAGCTATTTACTACAGTGGTTATGGATGGTCAAGAATAACTTGACAGTATTGGAAGTGCGGATTTGTTGACACCTTTTTGTGTCAATATCCAAATCTGAGCAACAGCCTTTTGGGTAATCTCCCTTGATGCTCTGGGGGTGAATTCCAGGCCCTGACAGGAGGAGAGAGCACTATTGGGACAGTCACAGATGACAGGTGTATCAAACTGCTGGCTTGGGAGCTGGGAGGAGGCAGATTTTGAGCCATGCTTTATCCTGCACGCTGGCAAGCACCGTGACTAGCTGTGTTCTGCATCCCCTGTTATCTCCCCCCTGTCTCTGACCCATTTCTGAAGGTCTTGACTCGGGTCGGTGATGATGTTCTCGGGGGCTGTAAATGTTATTTATCAGAGGGCTGATGTTTGGTAGGTTTAATTGCTGTGACACCTTCAAAATTGAATTCTTTCGTGTGCCAACAGTTTGGTGACTGTGCAGCCGAGCAACCAGTGATGAGCAATTCTTCTGCTTTGTTTTCATTGTGCTTGGGGTGTAGGCAGCACCTATTTCTCTAGAATTCTGACTTCTTCCTTGTTTACCTGCACAATGTGCTTGTTCTCTGCAGTTCAGTTGACGTGACCCATCAGTTTGGGAGTTTACTGTGATATTTGGTGATTGGTCAGACCACTCAGGGCATGTTGCCTTGGTGTTGCTGTCAGTTCTGTTCGTTACCTTGTGACTTATTTATTCTCTTGTGTTGCTTTCTTCCTTTTCCCTACCTGCCTGTTTCTTGGACTCGCCAGTCCCTGAACACTGACCTGATAGTTGGATGTGTTTTGTTGTTTAACAAATAGTTCCTATTCTTCTCACAATGGGACTTTAACGTGTGTCCTCTTGTATGCAGAAGAAATGATACATTTTCAAGTCCTTGGGGTTTTGTTGCTCATGTGACACTCAAATATTAATGTAATAAAACCGACATATCTAGCCAGCCTTCCCTGTGTTGCATGGAAAGGAAAAAGGAGCATTGCATGGAAAGGAAAGAGGTAAATGCTACTCCTGAGGTTGCATGCCCAGCATGAAGCTTTCTCTACCTTGGCCACTTGTAGGCAGCCCCTTGGGTATTGCAGGAGCTGGTGCAGAGGTGAGGTTGCTGGTCCTCCATCCTTCTCAGTCTCCTCTGCTCATCTGCCACCACATCACATCCCTCATCAGTATTGTCATGTCGCATCTTCCCACAGAAGAACAGCCCCCACCGTGGCACATCACACATCAGACTTCATGGCACAACCTTCATGGTGTGAGACACTTGGGAACTTTTGGATGTGGTAACACAGAGCCTGCAACCTGCATGGGGAACACCTTGTTCAAATATTTTCCTTGAATGAAGCCGTGTTTACAGACTGATAAGAAATACTAGAATCCTAGGGAACCTTCAAAACAGAAGATTTTGAGGATTCTTTGGTTTGTTTTACTTCTTAAAGTATGTATTAGAAGCAGCTGTTTTCTTTGTGTTTTGTTTTGGTTTTTTTTCCTAGTAAGTTTTAAATGATGGAATAATGGCTACATCCAGTGAGTATATGTAAAATAAAATAAAATAAAGTGCCTTTCCATACTGTGAAACTCTGATACCAGTACCTTGACTTACAAAGGCTGTGAATGACAGGGCTGTACGTAGCTTATGAATTAAGTAACTTTGTGTACCTTTTCCTGTGGCTTCCAGCTGAAAGGGAGCAAGTGGGCAAGAGGGCACATTCTTTTGTTGTTGATAGCATTCCGCCTTAACGAGAAGGAATTTCTTGCCTATTGCCTATTGTTTATGAAGTGGAAAGGGATCACAAGTTGTATAATCTCTCTCTCTATCAGTTGATTATTATTTTTTTTTAACCCTGCTCTTACCGTTCGGTTGATCTGCAGCAGGTGCAGCGAGTGGGTGCTGCAACACAGCACACTTATATTTTGTTATATATTGGTGTGAGCTGGGGGAGGGGGTGGAGAGGAAGAGGAGGAACGCAAAGGAGAGAAAATCCCCCTAAGTAAGGAAGCAGCAGAGCTGAATACGGTTTGGTTTCTGTCTCTCCGGAGCTTTGCTCAGCAACCAAACCCAGACCCAGGTGCAGTATTCCCTCATCGGTCTGTGAGCATAGAAACGGTGTGTCCCTCCTCTTCTTCCTCCCCTGCCAAGAGTTTCTGGGTGGTGAATGTCAGTAGCTGGAGTTATTTTTAAAGGCAAGAGGTGAGGCTTGTCGTGCAAAGCTAGGAAGAGGGCGTTTGTTTGCTGAGCAGAGCTGACATCAAAGTGGAGATTGCTGCCTACTGGTTTGCCACTGCCTTATGCCAGGTAATCTTTAACGTACCCTCAGTCACCGAGATCGCAAACCAGCCTGCCTCTGTGCATGAGAAACGACCTGTGTTTATAATCCAGAAGATTGCTTTTTCAGTATTATTTCTGTGAGCTGAACTTTGACATTTAGAGGCTCACACTAATCGTCTTGCAAAACCTGCTTAGTGCTTTTAACTAAGCAACTGCTTTCTACTTCTCTTCACAGGATAATATAAATGTTTTTCTCAAAGCGTGCGCAAATATTGGACTGAAAGAAGCTCAGCTTTTTCACCCAGGAGATCTTCAGGATTTGTCCAATCGAGTTACAGTCAAGTGAGTTTTGTGGTTTTGTTTTTTCCCTCCCTTTCTCCCTCTAAGCTTTTTCACAGTTCGATGTTTTTATGTTGTTTTGTGGGGGTGGTTTTTTTTTGGGGGGGGTGTTCTTTTTGTTTGTTGGTTTGGTTTTTAGTTTTTTGGGGGTTTTTTTTGTTTTTTTTAATGTTTGCCTATGGAAAACTCTTCCTTTAATCTAGTACAAGCAGTTCTGACTACTGTGGTGAGGGTTTAAGCATTGTTAAGGCTGGTAGCTAAGACTTGCACAAATTTAATTTAAAAAATGAAATAGTATTATGCCTGACAAGCAAACTACTTGTTAACGAGTATTTGCAGTGTTTCATATATGAAATGGAAGCTGTTCGGGTTATTTTAAACTTGGAGTAAAATTAACTGTTAAATGCTATTGAAAGCATCACTTTGCATAAAGCTTTGACATTACCGATACAGAATCTGAAAGGCTGAGGTGGTACTTCTGATACTTACCTGAGTGGCTGTGAGGCTCCGGTAAGGTGTTCCTAAAGGACCACTGGTCTTACCACTCTGAATTTTAATCAGGTGATTGTCACCAAATGTCACATCTCCTGTCAAGGAGGGGATGTGTATGTGAGTAGAAACCAAGTACTGAATTTTACAAAGGGTAATTGTCATGTTTACAGAGAAGAGTTTTCCTGTGAAATAGCAGTGATTTGGTTCTGGAATATATTTGGTGGATTCTCCAATTTCAAGACTGCTGTCTCTCCTACCGTGAGTTTTATTACTAGTTTCTGAGAGATTCAGGTGGAGCTTTAATATATAGACATTTAACATTACATTTTAAGATAAATGTGTGGTGGAAAAATACTGTCTTGGGGCATCTTGCTTTATTACAATATTAGTTGTTTTTATTGTGTTGTTTCAAAGGGTGAATTTATTATTGAGTCGGGGGGGTGGTGGAAGAAAAGCTTCAGTGAATTTTGTTCAAAACTTGTCAGGCTAAATGTTAAGAATTTATTCCAGTTTTAAATTACCAGTTTTATCAAAGAGGAATAGGCAGTACTCCTTCTATAAAAACAAGTGGGGAAAAAAAGTAATTGTGAAATGACACATAACTGCTTTAATTAGAATTCTCTTGTAGGTGGATCAGATGGTAGCATGTTGACATACTCTCTGCCTGGTTTCAGAATGAAAGTTCCTACCATTTTGAGGCCTGACACTTGAGATTGCAATGCGTTTTCCGATCTTTGACTCGTCTTCGAAACGTAGTTTCTCACTAATGCGACGTTCAGGGACTTGGTGCCTTTCCAGGGCACCCGTATTTTCCCTCCTGGTTCTTATGTCATGCTGAAAGCTGGAGGGTTGGTAACCTCTGCCATGCTTTAATTATCCACAAAACCCTTGCTAAAGTTACTGTGGTGGAGGTTTGCTCCAAGGCTATAGCTGGGAAGGCTTGGAGGCTGCCAGGAGCTGATCTTCAGCAGCGTCAGTAATGACAGGCTGAAACCCCAGGGAGGTCGAGTTAGCAAACTGTTGTGCAAGGTATGTTGTCCAACTCGTCCCTACGTTAAACTCCGGTGCCCAAGTAAGGTCAGCCGTGAAATTCATCCACCAGGTCTGTAGCTGGGTTGTTTTGTTTGGGTTTTTTTAGGTCCTTTCAACTCTGCCAGTTCCCTTCCCAGCTCCAGAAGCAGGGAGTAAAGCTGGAATTTGAAGTTGTCATAAGGCAGTGGGGGTTTTACATCATACCTGCTTGGCAATAGAGTAATTAGTGTTTTTCAAAAACCCGGCTTTAACTGCTGAGCACTTCTTATGGACAGCAAGGCAAGGAGGCTGGCTTAAAGTCAAAGTTCCTGCCAGCAGTATAACCATGCTCTTTTAATTTGTTTCAATATAAGTTTGATTTTCCACACGTTACATATCATATGACAGTCCCACAGTGTGTGCAAAATGCTTACAGAGTAATTAAAAGCTTCTGTATCTGAGCATGCTCTAAATTTGGTAACCTAACTATGCTAGCACATTTTGACATGTTTGGCAGTTTGGGAAGGGACAGGAGGGAAGTTTTATTTCAAGAAATTAAGGAAATAAGTGATATGAAGATAACTCTCTCCATTGAAAAGTTAATTATGCATTGCTTGATTACTCAGAGGGCAGGCTGGTCTTCAGAGGGTTTCCAGAGAGAATCATATGTGCGTCAGGAGAAAAACACTGTTTGATCAGGAACTTTATCTGATCTATTTTTATTATTAATATTATTTAATAGAAATTACTTATTCCATACATTCCAGCTGAATTGCAAAATTCTTAAAAGCTTGTAGGATGCCTGGCCTCAGAAAAAGGATACAGTTTCATGTCCTGCTTTCACGTTATCCTCTGTTAACCTTGGACTCGGCATTAAAAGTAAATCATTCCTTGTCACAAAGAGGGAATACTTTTTTAATATATGCTGATTTTTATAAAAGATTGCATTTCATTTTTGGCTTTCTAACATTCCTAAGCAAATTTATTTTGCCACCATCACCTGAGGCTAATTGCCCACATCTTAAACCAGCTGCGATGGGTTGTACAGGATAACGTTACCGTGTGCCTGAAGCAGTGTGTATTCTGACACCTCGGCAGTATTGCTGTGTTCTGCTGTTGCACCACCGTTAGCACGTGCTTTTTATCTCCCCAAAATAGATTAAATAAACTGTTGCTTCAACAGTCAGCCTTTCAGGCTGGGATGGCTGAGAACAGTGTGCTGGTAGGATACACATATGTAGTACTAGGCATAAGAAAATGCCTCTTTTTCCTTGTATGTGGAAAACAGGTAAGAGGCAGGCACCATTAAAAGGGTGGGTCCACTTCTGTTGCTACAGAGAACTTGAGAGTTGTTACGTCAGAGCAAAACCAGTCTCTGACACTGGCTGGAAGGTTGTGTTTGTGTGCCTGCTGCACTTGGTCTTCTGAAGACTTGTCTAATTGCTCCAGTGCCTCTGGTGCTGGGAGCGTCCTGCAGGAGGAAGACCTCACCTCTGAGGATGATGAAGAGCTGTTCCCTCTGTTCCTCCTGTCTCTGCTGCCTGGCAGTTGCGTGTGGTACCTCCTCCTTCTTGCCTGGTGGGCAATCATATGCCCCAGGCTGTTGGCATCTCAGACCACTGTCCTGTCTGTCCCACCTGGGCAGGCTCCCTTCCCAGCAGGAAAAGTTATTTTTTGCTCATACCTCATTTCTGAGTGTGCTTTCTGCATTTCACTGTGCCTTTGCTGATCGCACTCTGTTTTTCTGCTCATCAACAATAATGTTATTAAGAAATAACAAACTCTATTTGTACATGGTGTAATGTTCTCGTGTCACTTGAGTTCAGGTAAAGACCCTCTGTTACTCATGGCTTGTCAGAAGCTGTACTAAAAAGTAATCTTCCTATCTGGTAATGAGGTTGTGACTTTCACTTGTGTTTTGTTTTATTATTGCAACTGAGATGATGCACAGGCATAACGTGAAACCCTCCTCTGTAATTGCTGGTAGTATCTGGGACAGGAGAGGCAAGAATCCTCTTAAATATCCAGACTCTCGGTTCCAAGTGATTATGTGATTATCCTTTTGCAAAGAAAAAGCTCCTTAAAATTTTATTGTTTAGAAGTTTGGGCAAAGAGGGCTGTTTAGAATTACTGGTTGCCGTTCAAAGCCTTGCAAACTTTATGCTTTGCCAGATCAACGACGAGATTAGTTGTCGGGTGATGTGGAAAAATATACTGGCATGGATGGTTTTTCTTCTGCCAATGAAAATGGGGGTGTGGATTAATGTTTGAGATTTATAGTTTTGTCTGTCTGTAAATCTGCAGAAGTTATTGCTCAATGGTATAGTACAGTAATGTGTCATGTGTTCCAATAAAGATTATCCGGATGGATTTATTCCTCACATACTGTGTCTGCAGTCATGTGCAAGTCGTCTTGTTTCATGGCTAGTTGTTTGTTTAAATGTGTCCCTCTTCAGTTCTTTCAGTATATTTGATTTTTTCCTTTTTTTTATTTTTTTTTATTTTTTTTTTTAGTCTAGGATTTTATTATTTTTAATCAGAAGAGATGTTATTTTAAAGCCTACCATCTGGGTGGTTTGGGGTTCTTTTTATACTAATGGAAAGATTGTCTTAATATTTAATTTGATTATTTTAAATTTTTTTTTGTTTTATCAAAGTAAGAA
Source organism: Antrostomus carolinensis (assembly GCF_000700745.2). Taxonomy (NCBI): domain Eukaryota; kingdom Metazoa; phylum Chordata; class Aves; order Caprimulgiformes; family Caprimulgidae; genus Antrostomus; species Antrostomus carolinensis. The sequence goes on from NW_010327947.1 coordinate 60,181, forward strand.
TGGAATATGAGCTTAGTGACTCTCAGTTGTCAGCGCGGTTACTATTTAAAAATGTTAAGCACTTCCTTACCCAGCTCTTTTGAGGCGACACACCCACTTGTTCCCAGCTGTGGAAGGGTTCTTCAGAACATCACACCATGAAATTAAAAGTGAGAGTTTCAATTCTGATGGAATTTGTTATCCCGATTATCAGTTTTAAAGGAGGCAACCTGAACAATCAGACTGATGACATAATTAAAATTTGTCTGGTCTTTTAAGCATATTCTTCCATCTGAAAAAAATTCTAATTCTGTAGAATGAGGTATCCACTTAAAGAATCTCACTGAATACTAGTAATAAAACCAAACAATGATAGGTTAATAGATGAAAATATAAAACTAAACAAAACAACTATGAAACAATTCACTGCCTTAATCCTAAATAGCGAACTTTTTTAAAGCTACCATAAGCCCCTGAGTCCTGATTTTGAAGTTTTATTGTATTAATTTAATTCTTCAATAAAATATAAAATCAAAATATTTGCCTTCTGTTAATATTATTACTGCATGGTTATATTTAGAGTAGATCTTGAATGGAACTGAAAAATTGTTTCCAAAAATAGCTGGAAGTATCTCGGCCCTTTGCAAAACTTAGTATTTGGATAAGGCACTAAATTTTTGCTGCTCTGTACTTCTTGTGTTCATCATCAATTTTGTACCTTAAATGAATTGTAAGTCTTATGAAGCAAATGGAAAACTCTGTCAGAGAAGTCTTGCTAAAGTGAGTTTGAGTGCATACATGAGATGAAGTAACGGAGCTCTCAGTCTAGCCCTGGCATTTCTATCTTTCGGGTACTTTTAATTTATCAATTTAATGCTCCTTTAGCTCAATTATTTTTCATAATTTCCTAAAGCAAAAAAAAAAAAACAACCAAAAAACACACACACAGAAAAAACCAACCCTAGGAAAATGTGAATGTTGTGCTGTCTGTAGCATAAAGCTCTATAGAGCTAAAGCCAGCTGGAAAGAAGTAACAACTGCTATCTGTCATGTTCATCCTTGTGCTCAAGCATTTCAAAAGCTGAATTTTTGAGACAGGCTCCTATTTCTATACTTTCTGAATTTAAAATACCACAAAAAAGTTGTTCAGAGATTAGATGTACTTAAAACAAAGCTTGATAAAATGGAATAGTTGCTAAGTGATGCAATTGTAAGCATGTGTTCTGCAGCTCTTCACCCATCGGGAGAAGAACATGTTTCATAGGGTCATTCTTATAATTAAATAAGAATGAACAATTATATAGATCATAACAGCAGAAACTATTTTAAACATATGTACAGGATCACTATCTGATATATCCCAGCTATTGTCCCTGACCAAGTACCCATCTCCTTTTAGGGGCTGTTGAAAAGGAAACCTTCTAGCACCAAATTAAACCAAACACAAAGCATCCTCTAGTACCTACCTTCTTTATTCCGTAATTCGGATTACAGTAACACCAGCACCTCCTTTCAGTGATGAAATTGCCTCACTTGTCTTTTGAGTGCAGCCAAAAATTGCGTAGCCATAATAGGATTCCTGAAAATAGCAGTGAAACAGTAGCAGAGAGGGCTTGAATGCAGACATAGCTTCTTCCAGTGCTATGTTCAGTCCTTTAGCAACTTCCCATTCTTCACGTGGAAGGAAAAGAACTGTAGACTTCAGTTTCTAATTAGAAAATATATATTTTTTTATTTATTTATTTTAAGTTGTTGGTTTCTCCTGACTTTCATGTTCTTCCTGTCTAGTCCTGGGGAATATGCCGGGTTTCCTGTTTCCTGCTCAGGATGCTTTCTTCTGCAGAGTCAATGAAAGCAATGTGATATTTCTGTTCTGTGATATGAATATTGCCACTGCCAAATAGATCACTGAAGAAAGCAATCTGCATAGAAACCACTGAAAAAATGGTCTTTTGAGGGGAGGATTGTTGTCGTCACTCTCAAAAATTTGTTTTTTTGCAGAGCTTTAATTGTAAAAGCAGTACCACATCTCAGTGTTTGGAGAAATTTTTTAGGGATGCTTTGCCAGTGACACTCAGCTCTTTGAGCTGTCTGGCATGTGACTTACCTGGAAGCTTGAGGTATAATGATGAGATACTCTTTTGGGACTTGTACCCCATTTTGTACTTCAAGAACTGCCATATTTTGTTCAAAGGAGGTAAATACCCTGAAAAGTGAGACTTTTTTTTTTTTTTTTTTTTTTTTTTTAAGAGAGAATGCAAGTTAATTTGTGGACAGGTAGGTCAGCGCTGGTGATAATTGCTGTTGATAATACTGAATTCATACTTGAGTCTTCTTCCATATCTAATGCATTTACAGAGTTACTATATCTTCTTGAAATTTTTTTGCTCAAGAATTTCTGCTTATAATAAGAGTGCATGATGCAGGTGAACCTGAACTTGCTGTGCTGATTTTTTCCAAGAAGCACACATTTTAATGATTTGAAAAACCTATTTCTAATTTGGCTTCAAAAAACAAAACAAAACCCCCAAAACACACAGCATGGAACCACCCTTTCCTGCCTTTTTATTTTTGGTAGAATAGAAAGTTGTGGACTGGATGAAAGCCAAGTGCTCCAGTGCAAGATGTACAATAGTAGTTAACATGAAACTTATACGTGTGTAAGGTCTCCAGCTTATATCTATGTGACTGGAGAGTCAATCACCCCAAAGGCTTGGGCACAGAGGTCTAAGAAACTATCTTTGAATTCAAGTTGAGATGAAAGGAATAAAAGACAGCTTTTTGTGGGTCTTGAAAGCTGAAATGCAAACCATTTAACCAAAATTTAATTAGAACAATGAATGCAGCTTTTTTAAAAAAAATTCTTATATCCAGAGAAATAAAGTTTCTTACACATGTGGTTGTAATAGGCTTTTATTGTGGTAACTGAGTTTCCTAGTGACACTTTCCTTGAAATGGAAAAGTGCAGCACCCTCACTTCAGAGTGGCTCTAGAAATGTTCCTATGACTTTGTAAGTATGGAAATTTTCTTTTTGCTATGGGCATTTTCATAGAAATGGATAACATTTACAGCAGCTAATTTTCCTTGGCATAGCCATATTCTAAACATTTAAATTGCTGTATTTATTTTGTTTAGGATGTAACCAATTTCAAGATCATGCATTTCGCACATTTAACTTTTATTCATACTGGTGGCAGTTACACAGAAGTAAAGAGAATTAAAATAGAGTGTATTTTATCAGTCTTGTGAAACTGTTGTTTTTAGTGTAAAATATTCATGCTCATGTCGTTAACTTACATAAGCTTTAAATCATTCCAGTAAAACCGTTGTAGGCAATAAAAGATGTTCCAGACTTTGGACCATACTTGCAAGAAATTTACCTCCAACTCTTCAGTGTAAAGTCTATAAATTGTTGGGAGTGGTGCTTGAAGAGAAATGTTTGAGATTGTTCATTTTTTCTGTTGAGTAATTTGACAGTTAATAATTTACACTTCCTTTATGTGATTACACTCTTGATAGTGTTTGATTTTACCATTTATCTATTTTGTGAGATGTATCTGCTGTAAGAATGGAAAAAATTCTGGAGTTGTATACCTGTACCTACAAGATATACAATAAGGTGTACAGGAGGAGTCTGAGCAAATTTGAAAAAAAAAAAATGACATGACTGTGTTAACTGTATTGAGAGCAATTCAGGTACCTCTAGTGACATGGATCTCTAGCCTTATATTGGAATTTAAATAGTTATGCAACAAAACTGATTGATTTGCTGAAGGAGGTTACAGTAGCTTCCTGTGGAAAGATGTTAGTTTGTTCGAAGTCCTCATTTTTGATCCTATTACAATTTAAAAGTATCTCTGGAATAACTTTTATTATTTATAACTTTTATTACTAAAAGCCTTTGCAACAGTTTTTTCAGTGCTCTTCTGCTTTGTGTTAAGAGGAGTGTCTTTAACTTCTGAGGATTCCCATGGGAATCCATTTCAAGCTTAGGCACCTATATTCATTTCAAGCATGCACATCAGTCCCCTAACATCCCAGGATTAAGTGCAGTTTATAAAACAATGTAGTAGGAGGAGGAAAGTAATTTGGATGAGTAGCAGTGAGTTATAAGAGAAAGTAAAGAGAAAACCTGTTGGGGTTTTTTTTGGCAGTGTTTTGCTTTGTTTTTTTTTAAAATACAAAAAGAGTGCTTGTGTCAGAGTTTGGAAGGTGAAAGACTTGTAAAAATAATAAGTTTGTGTTACCTTACTATCAGTTATACAGAACATGTATGCAAGTTCACTGTCTTATTTTTAATTGTATTTTACTGATAAATTGTTGAAGTTCAGATAGCTTTTCTGTAGATGGATAACTCAGTGGGAAGAGCTTCTATATTTAAATACTAGAGGAAGCTGGCTTCTTGAAGTTTTACATGGATACAGGAGTTTTTTAACCATATTCTGTAAATAGGGGTAGTAAAGCTGAACAGTGTTTTGACAGTTCAGGATCCTGCTTTATATAAAACCATAATTTTGGCCATTTTTATTCCTGAGCTGTGATTAATACTCTTGTTACATGACTCTTAGGATTTCAACTCTTAATTGTTATTATGAGAGAGCTGGAGTTGTTCAACCTGGAGAATACTCCAGGGAGACCTTATTGCAGCCTTTCAGTACTTAAAGGGGGGCCTATAAGAAAGATGGGGACAAACTTTTTATCAGGGCCTGTAGCGATATGACAAGGGGTAATGGATTTAAACTAAGTGAGGGTAGATTCAGACTAGATGTAAGGAAGAATTTTTTTACAATGAGGGTGGTGAAACACTGGAACAGGTTACCTAGAGAGGTGGTAGATGCCTCATCCCTGGAGACATTCAAGGTCAGGTTAGATGGGGCTCTGAGCAACCTAATATAGTTGAAGATGTCCCCTCTCACTGTAGAGGGGTTGGTTTAGATGACCTTTTGAAAGGTCCCTTACAACCCAAACCATTCTATGATTGCTGCTTAGCTGGAGCACTCATAGTAACCTTCAAAGTAGCATTAACAGGTTTTATACTGTGAGTACTACAGAATGTAATTGGTAATACAATCACAAATTCAAATATTTTTAAAACATGCATGTCAAGAGGGTTGCAGAGTTATTTCCATCTCGTCACTGAAATCAGTTAAATTAAATCATGTCTTGACACATGGTTAGGAGGCAAGAAGGGGTGGGTGGGGAAATGAAGAGTACTAGATAGCAGCCAAACTTAACCACACAAAGGCATGATCTTTTCATGTTTCTTTTAAAAGATAGCGATCTGCTGTCTTTAAGAAACAAAAGGAAAAAACCAACAAAAACAAAAGAAAACCTAACTGAAGAACTCTGCTCTAGGCTGAATGAGCTGGATGATCAAGCTCAGGATCTCCAGCACTGACCATCTTGGTGGCCTCCACTCAACTTGCTCCAGTGAACCAATGTCTTTCCAGTACTGGGGGGCAGCAAACTGGAGACAGCTGCATTATAGACATAGTGTAATGAGTGCTGAGGAGCAGGGGGACGATTAGGTCCATCAGTCTTCTGGCCATGCTCCATTTTGTACAGCTCCAGGTGCTGTTGGCCGGAGTTGCTGGGGTCCTGCTGCTGGCTGATGCTTAGCCTAGCAGGACCCCCAGGCGTGGCTCCCCACTCTGCTCTGCCATTGCAGAGGTTAGGTCCATCCCAGGAGCAGGACTCAGACTTTGTCCTTCTTGAATATCATGAGGTTCCTGCAGAGCCAGTCCTCCCGGCAGCCCTGCCCTCCGGCGTATTGACTGCGCCCTCCCTGTGCTCCCGTCTGCTCGGGGAGGGAATGTGGTATCAGAAACTGACTCAGAAAGAAAAATTTTGAAAGCTGCTGCAGCCAATTGTTGGGACTAGAGTAAGAAGGTTGACTAATACGGGTGATATTTCCTCTTTCCTTTCCCTTCTAGAAAAAACGTCCTGCAAATGTAAACATGCACACACCTTTGAACCCAGTATGTAGAGATACGCATCAACTGACGTGGATTCCAATGCGTTATATGATAAAATATTTAACTGGGGCGGGGAAAGGGAGGCTAAGTTCAAAATACTTCTGCTTTTGCAAAGGCTATTAAGTTCCAGCCAGCCACTTGTGCCCTGTGAATAAACGCTGAAATATGCTTGTCAGGTTTGTAGTGCACTAATGTGTTCTTTTTAACTCTGTGACCTGACGTCTGTAAGATGCTCTCAGCTGTGATGATTTTCTGGGGTGAGGGATGTGTTTGATAAAGCACTAGCTAAAAATGCCCGAGTTAACAGAAGGCACAGTATATTTATATATGGTTTGACTTAAAGATGTGATGTATTTTCTTCACAGATCTGTACAGTTAGGGAATTACTGCACAATTCCACAAACTAATCCTAATCTGTCCAAATTTACCGGTGTCAACAACTATAGTAAACAGCTTTTAATATTTGTTCACAGGTTCATTTTTCAGGATCTCTGTTCTTTTATGTATGAAATAGAAGAAAAACTTAGATTTAAGTGAGAACTGGAAAATCAGAACAATTCCAATTTCATATATGAAATGATGAACAGCTGATAGTGCTCAGGCCTGAGGTAATGGGGTTAGGAGTTTTGCGAGAGGTTTTTGAAGGCATCTCTTTGGTGTTTGTTGCCAATCCAAGAAAAAACAAAACCACCACCACTAAAAAACCCAAACAAACAAAAAACCTCCAACATCCCCCCCAAAAAACCTACACAGAAACAAAACCCAAGCATTGCTAAGAGGTATTAAGAATAAGAAAAACAATGGTGCATTACCCTGCTGCTACAGGTAATCTGGAGTTTGCTGGTGTTGTAAATTACATGGAAAGCTTTGGACTTTGATCACTTTCCCTTTCATTGCTTTCTCACTTGACCTCCCCAAATTCTCCCTAAATCAAATCTATGGAACTGGAGGATCTTCATCCTCATGGTGTTTCTCTGACCAAAAGTAGGAACAGCTTCTGCTGCTGGTTTAGTTAAACATGCTAGGAGTCCTGAGCCTGAAAGGAGATGATGGATGAAGGGGAAAGGTGAACAAAGTAGGAAGCTTAAAACAAACAAACCCTAGCAGATGCCATGGATGAAGTACTCACTGTGTCCCATGTTACACGAATAATCAATGAACCAAATGAAGGGGCAGTAGACTTCCTTATCAAGAGATGCTGTGGATGATAAAAGTTTACTTGAGTTCAAGGGGTAGTGGAGAAGTTCACAGAAGGGAAATCTCTTAAGAGTTTATGTGGAAACCACATCTAGCTTGGGAAGTCCCTGAGGGAGAAGCATCTGTCCTGCTCTATTTGTAGTCTTCCTTAGGCAACTGCTTGGGCTTGCACGGGAGAGTGGGATCGTGGGCTAAATAGTTTTGATCTGGCCCCATGTGGACGTTCCTGTGTGTGGTTTTGAAAAGGTCACATCCAGTGAAAGCTGCTTTTAACTTCTGTAGATCTTTGATAGCCTCCTCCAAGAAGCAAAACTAAGGAAAAAAGTCAGACACAAATTTTGGAGAAGCAGTTAATTTGATTTGCTAAATCAATCAAGCACTCTATCACTGTTAAGCTTTAACAAGTGTGGAATGTTTATGCAGAGGTATCTGAAAAAATGAATAAAATCATGGTAGATCTCTTAATCTAGACCAGTATCTACCTACTTCTTTATGTGACCAGGTTGTGAAGTCATGGGGAAAAATATTATTATGAATTCTTAGGAATTTAACATTTGATAGTTTTTTATTGAGCATTTGAAATTTTCATAAAAGCTTCTTAAAATTAATAAATATAAATGGCTGAAATTCTCTTGAAATAAGCTGGCACATGTATTTGCATATACTATATTCAGCACCATTACTTAAAACCTATTTTTGCTATAAAAAGATCAGTTAATTTAAGAGGTTTTTGTTCCTGATTTTGGCATGGGTAATGTAACTGTAAGATCACACATCAGATGGTTTTGCAGAAGGCACACCCACCCAGACTGAATAATGCACAGAATAAGATGCATCAGTAATGATACACCTCTGCTATGCTTGTCCTACAAAACACTTGCTTCTTCTGTGCAGGACACTTTATTCTTTGAAATCTGACTTCACCTCTTGTACTGAATGTTGACTGCTGTTGAGAAATCATACAGAAGTCACTTAGCACTGGTGATTTGCCATTTCATTGTGATGTTTTCATTCCTTCAAGAGGAAAAAAAGTATCTTGCAAGATGATACTTTTCTTTTTATAAACAACGTTTTGTCTGACTGAAACGTTTTCCTGTGACCAAATTTCTTGGTTTAATTTAGTCTTCTCTAATACTGTTTGAATAATTTGTGAATGTATTTAAGAAGCTAGTTTGCTTAGTTATTAAATAATCTATACAGAAATCTCCAGTTATCCAGGTGCAGTAGTCAGTCTAGGGTGGTACAACAAAATTATGTGTCTGTATTTGTAAATTATTTATTTTATTATCTGTTCTGTATTCTTTTTCACTGATGGGATAGGCTTTTAAATCTACAAATCCAGGGATTGATGGCACCAAACATGGTACTCAAGCAAGTGTTCCCAAGCTTTACTTGCTTGGGTGTGGTGTGAGCAATGAGTGCAGAGTAGCTGCTCTCAGGAGGACACATCCAGCTTGTCACCTGGCTTTCCAGCACCACTTTGGACGACTGTGCTGGTTCAGACCCTCAAAATAAACTAAGGCAGGTACTCCATGCTTATGCTGTGTTAGGTGTCTGCCAAAGTTGCTCGATAAACTTTCTTCCTTTATCAGTCAGTGTGAGTTTTATCAGGAGAAAAGCTGGAATGAAGGACAGGTGCTTCTTGGTTTTCTCAGTGTATTTACACAATGGGGCATTGCAGTGAAAGGGCAGAGAAGGCAGGGTAAGCTGGGCAGAGTAAAAACCAAGAAGAATCTGAATCCAAAGAGGATTCAAAATCCATTCTCAAACTGGAGCTTATCCTGAGCAGTTGTGAAATCTTCACTAAACTCAAATTTTAACTCAAATAGGGCTAAGAAGAGATAGGAAAACTTAACTTTAAGAATGAACTTAGTACATGAAATAAATTTGCTTCTTAACTTTTTTTTTTTAGCCTTTACTATATCTCCTTTCCCAAAGGATGAATTTTACAGTGAAGAAGGGCAATGGCTTAAAAAAACCCCTATCTAGATAGATACAAACTGAACATAATATATGAGGGAAATAAAAGACAAAGGCTTGGTTCCCTCAAGCAGCTGAAGTATGAGCACATAAGTGAAAATGCTGAAGTAGAAGTAGGTCAAAAACAGTGAGTACTTCTTTCCAAGTAGCGTATTTCATAGCTTCCCTTTGTTTTACTTGATCAGAGGTAGGTCTGCATTCAAAACCCACCTGGATGCAGTCCTGTGCAACTTGCTGTAGGTGAACCTGCTTTGGCAGGGGGGGTGGACTAGATGATCTCCAGAGGTCCCTTCCAACCCCTTGCTATTCTAAGCTTCTATGCTATGCATAGTAAGGTGTGCTGGGTTGGCTTAACACCAGAGTCATGGAAACAGCAGCCTCGTCTGCTAATGCTGCAAGCACTGACCCAGAGCTGTGTCCTGCCACAGTGCATCTGGAGCGTGTGTTGTAGGCACCAGTGACTATGTCCTGCTGGGCTAACATCACATCACAGCTTTCTTCTTTACCCATCTTTCCCATTCCACAAGTGCTTTAGTATTTCTATACTATGCTGCTTAGTGTAGTCATCTAACCTGAGCTGTGCCTAAATTACTGTGTTCCTCTACAGAACTTGTTAGAGGACAGTGTAGTGAGGACAAAAGAAATTGCAGCAAAATTTGATTTAAAGCTAATGTGACAGAATCAAACTCTTCTTTTCTTTTATTAACTATGACAAAGCAATGGATCTCAGCTGGTCACTAGTGTTAGAGAAGCATTGCAAATAATTGTCAGCATCACCGAAATGTGTTTTCTCACTTTAAATTACAACATTTCATATGGTTTGTGTTTGTGTACCTACAGATTTTTGGTGGTTTTTTTTTCAGATCCAAGAGTTAAAAATTTCTGTATTGGCTTAATTTGGGTTGAGGGGAGGTGGGGAAGCAGTGAACACTGGAAATTTCTTCTTGTGTCCTGTTGCCCAGGAATGTGTTTGTGTGGTTTCCATGATGTAAAAATGGTGTATTGCTGTCTGATCTCTCAGAGGAGAGAGAGAAGCTTGCTTTTATCTCCCGAGGAAGGAATCTTTTTGATGGACACGTACCAAGGGCACGCGTAACTCACTTATATAAAGAGCTTTTGTTTGCAGAATTTTTGTCAGGAAAGCAAATATGTTCAAGCTCCTAGAAACTGTTTGGTCAAGCTTAATTGCATGTAGGTTTTGGCCTACAACGTTTAATGGAACGTGTTCCTGTTATTTGTGCATCTGTAGTTGCAGGAGAGACTGGGCTGCTTATAAGCTGAAGTAAGGAGCAGTGAAAGCAGTGGAAGAAAACTACTAAGCAGTATTTTTTCTGCCTTCACCCATGAGAGAGTACTTCAGGTTACTTCAGCTCTTGGTGCTGTGACTTCTTTGTTAATGCTATGTTTTTAATTATGAAGACTTCCTTCAGTTTCAAAACAAGTGTATTAAGATTAATCTTTACCTGTAAAATATTCTAGAATCAGCTTTTACTGTAAGTGAAGAGGGGGTAGCACAATCTCAGTTTCTCGGCTGTAGGTTATCTGCATGCCACCGCTGCCACTGTTGGGAACAGCCTTCTGATAACTCTCCAGCTAATTTGGCATACCTGGTGAAGATGCTTTCTCACTCTTTTTATTCTCCATTGCTCAGACATCTCTGCCAGGCAACTTGGAAAACAAACAGCAACACTGGGTCAACCTCAAAGAGTGCTTGCTTTGAAGTAGAGGGCAGGTGACGGTTATAAAAGGTTAGTCTTTGATGGTATTACAAAAGGTAGCTGTAGAGGTTTCCTTGCATTTGCTTATTAAAGTGTGTAGTGCCCTGATCCTTCATATAAAAAAATAATTAGTGCACAGTTATTAGAAAAAAGTTGCTTTGTACTTTCCTTGGTGGTGGAGGATATAACAGAAACTAGTTTATAGCCAGGATTTGAAAGTGTGCAGCTCTTTTTTAAGTGATGGTTAACATAGCAAGACACAGGGACAAAGACAAGAGTATAACATAAACTAGGTACAGGTGGTCAACTTAAAACACCTAAAGAAGACAGAGGGCAGAAAAAGAAGTTGTCTCATTAAACAAAACAAGTTGCAGTCCATTCTAATCTTTTTACCTGAAATAAAATTAATAATAATTTATGAGAGTAAGTAATGTGATACTGTGTTCATTGGAGGATTATATGTTTAATTTTTCATAGAGCATTTTGGTTTGACTAAAGCTCTCTTGCCACTGCTGGTACTCCCTGGCCAGTCTTCAACTTGTGAAAGCACTTTGACAAGACTCAATTATACCCATGAAACACATGATTCTCTGGGCTAGACAAAATTAGCAAAAATTAAAGCCTTTTTAAAGAAAGCAGAATTTCAAAACAGTTTTTATTTCTGTAAGTTGCTGGAATCATGAGAATGTTAATTAACATTTTTGAGGGAAATTGGTATGACACTAAAAGTGAGTGTATTTGAGATTTTACATGTTGCAGATCAGCACACGATGAATTTAAAAGTACATTTATGTATTTTAAAAGGCCTGTTTACTTCTCATCCAATCTGCTGATTTCTATGCTATCAACATTCATCAATGCTAAAATTTCAATGTCACTGTTTAAAAAGATAAGGGATTTGGGAGTCCTTTTGACAAGGGTTTGTTTTTTCTCTTTGTGAAGAATGATACCTCTGTGTTTTTAATATATTATTCTTTTCCTGATGGCTTTTCTCTTTGAAGCATTGCCTGATTTTTGCTGATAACTTTATTATACAAAAAGTTCCAATATATTCACCTGTGTATGTATCCTGTGCCTGTTAGGGTTTTTCCTTCAGGGACTTAAGTAATAACTACGTTACTTTTAATAATAGTTCAAATAATTACATACTTGGCATTCTCTCTAGAGTTCATGCAGCAGTTCTGGATTTTTTTTTCCCTACCAAAAGCTTCCACAAATTCTTTCCTACCTGAAAAAAATTTTGGGGTGCATACTTTTACATGGACTCAATGTGCTGTTTTCCAAGCAAGGAGCTTTAAATGTGGTGTGGCAGGGGACTTCACATTCGTCTTCTTTCTCTTTGAGCAGTAAATATCTGACTCCTGCAATGGTTCTGAATCAGTGTCTTCCAATAAATTAGCATCAAGCAGATGGCTGATCTGTTATATCATGAGCTGTTTTTGATGGTACTGATTTATGTTGTTAAAGATGAGGCTTGCATAACTTACACTGCAGTATAAGCTATTTTTGAGTTCTTTGAAAACTTGTACACTGTACTACTCTGCCATAAGTGTATTTCCTTGATGATGAAGACTGTTGCATGTCTTTGTACCTTCACTTGCTTAAAAAAAAAAAAAAAAAAAAAATCTACAACAGTGACTTTTATTAAATTTATTTTTAACATGTATACTCTGTTAGGTTAATTGGGCTGCTCACTGCACCTACACTGAAATGTAGAGAGGATAATATGTTAAGAGCACTCCAGCTACTTTTTCATGGCCTTCTCCACATATCTAATGGTATGCAGCAAGAAAGTGAATGTATATTGCAAAAAACTTTCAGTGTTTTGTGGATAATGGTTTGCCATCTGGCAAAGAAACAAGATGATAATGCTCAGGGTTATCTCCCACACATGCTATCTGTGGATCAAAGGGTGAAGGTATTTCCGTCCCATTCTTTTCTCCTATACTTTATAGCGGTTACTTTCCCATCAAGGAGTAGATGAGTTCTGCTGCAGTTTGACAACCTATTCCTAAACCATCATCAGAGACTGATTTATCCTCTCGTCATGCTACTGGTTATTCCTCCATTGCACTGAGTTAATTTCTTCTTGTAGCTCTGCTAGCCTGGAGGCGAAAAGAAGGAGGGAGACACTGCAAGTTGTTTAGAGTCTCACTGTTGCAATGTGTAATGAAGTGATGAGACCTCCAAGATGGCTTCCTACATGATTCTTTCCTAGTTGTAATTTGTTTCAGATAGGCTAACAACTCTAGAACTAAGCGTACTTAGAGGAGAAATGTCCGACTAGTTTTATCGGACTGCCTCGGCATTTCTCATCCTGTTTAGGTTAGCAGTAGTAATTGAGGGATGATAAAGACTTGGGTTTTCGTTGGACTGTAAAACAGTGAATATAGTGACAGCACTGTTGCTGTTGAGATTTCTGAATCAAACAGGGCTACAAACTTGATATCAAAGGGCTGCTTCCAAAGTAGCAGGTCTGGATTTAGCAGTCACTCATGCAACATGCGTACTACTGTCCCTTACAAAGCTGAGCCTCATAGCAAACTGTTACCATTGAGATATTTTGCAGTTTAACTATTGGTTTGATTTAATCTTTGCAATTATTAAATGCAATAATGATTGAAATTCACAGTTTTTTTCAAGAGACCCTTAATCTACAGCAGCTGTGGATTCCTAGATGTGAGTCTCACAGTTAACCTTAAGAGACTTATTATTAACTTTATCTGGGTCAAAAAGACTGCCTGGTCTTTATGTGGAAATGATAAGGCTTGCTGGGGAAAGGATTTGTAGAATAGCTTCTTCCAGAGCCCAAGGGTTATTTTTGTGTTATCCTGCCTCTGTGGTTTGATTGACTTCTGGGAAGGATAGCTTACAACCACCGTGTGTGTTTCAAGGAGCCTATTTCTCCAGTGCTTCATCTGGCTAGACGGTGAAATTCTGCAGATGGCTAACTGTAGTTTCCAAGAGTTGGTGCATATAATATCTTCTTTCTCGTGAGAAGGAAGATTCCTAATTTAGCATTTACTCATGCACTCATTAAAGAGGTTGGGAATATTGCCATGGCCTTACTTGGAGCAGAATCGGATCGTTTTGTTCCACTCCCTCCCTACCACCAGACTTAGTTGTAATAGCTTGTTGGAGCATTTTGGTGGTGTCTTAATTGGTGTATTAAGCCTCTTTTTTCCCTCAGTCATCAGTTTCATGATACAAATTACATACTTCATGAGTACCAGTGAAAGAGAGGTGTGAGATCATCTACAGTTCCCTGGCTGGGATTGTTTTCCCATATCATTAATTTTGTTCAAGTTTTTATTCTGAGAGTTCTCTAACTTTACAACAGAAACTCTCAAGTGACTAATAGTGCATTTGGTTTCAGGAGGTTGGGATGCTCAGAACTGATGTGAATTCTCCAACTTCAGATGTATGTGGTCAGACTAGCTTAACTTTTTTTTTACCCCCTTTTTTTTTTCTTTTTCCCCTCCCTCCCCCTTTTGCCTCCCACACAGACTTTCTAACATTCTGGCAAAGCAAGGATTTGGACTTTTACCCATTCTCACACTTTGCAGTAAAGAAGCATTCATTTTTCCAACATTAAAAACTTGGCCAGAAAACCTGGCCCAAAAAGCTTAATGTTTTGAGCAAATGTTTAAAAATAGCCTCTGACTTGGCTGCCCGAAGTAGCCTTAAAGCACTGTTGTCCACTGGGGTGGACAAATACTTTTCCACACACCAAAAAAAAAAAAAAAAAAAAAAAAGTTAACACTTACACAGTAATATTGATAGCAACAAATTTAATTTAGTCATTTCAAATGTTACAGAAATAAATCTGAAGCCATAAGGAACCTGAATAAGAATATTTACATTTCTATGTAGCTCCCTTATGTCTGGATGTTGCAGGAGCTGAGGACTAGAGGTGAGGATTGTAGCAAATAATGGAATATAATATCTGCTCCTCTTAGATCTTATCTGTTCCTCAAAAGAGAAGGGCACATTTTTGTTAAGAGTAGTGTACTTTGTGAATTTTACTTGATTTTTGTATCTTGGTTTTGTTTTGAATTGTATTACTGTTTCATGCTATGTCTTCTGGGAGAGCTGGTTCAAGGGAATACATCCTCTTTCAGCATTCTTTTCTGATAAGGGTGAATAGATTAACATTTGACTCTGCATTAGTTGAAGTGCTCTTTCCTGGCCCTAAATATGTCTTCACAAATGAAGGCAGATCAAGAAAACATAGGCAATAATAAAGTTGTGTCTGTGCACCTCACTTTTTTGGGGCATATATGCATTAAGTTAATAGAGAACTGACATCAATAGAGGGAAGTCAGATTCAGTCTGTGTTTCATATTTTTGTGCTCTGTGTGATGAGTGATATTTTGTGCTCTGTGTTGCTAGGGTAACCCAAAGAAACATAGAGAAAATATGGCAAAGTTTCAAAAAGGAAGCATTATATTTTTTTTTTCAGTGCTTCTTATTTGCTTGTGTAATATTTTGCCAAAATATTACTGAGAACCTGGTAGTCCTTTAAAGTTTTTATTCCAAAAGTAGAGTCTAAACTAGATGATGCAGTCATGCAGTAGTGATTTATTTCTGTTCAAGGACAGATTCCAACTTCACTTTAACTAGTTTCCAAAATCTTTATAATGGAATAAACTGCACTTACCTTGTACCTCCATTTTATCATCGTTGCTTTGTCCATCTCTATAAATAAATGTAAATTCTTTCCAAAATCTAGTTCTATGACACTTTACCAAAAGCTTTGCTTTTAGTAATTTAAACTGCTAAAGCATTTGTTCTTTAATAATATGACAAAAACTGAGGAAAGAGAAGAGGGACTGGGGTAGACACTGCCTCAATTCTCTGTCCTCCTGTACAATAGTTTGGCCAGCACTATGTTGGAATTGCTCTAGGAGAACAAATGAGCCAATGATAAGATAAGGGGCAGTGGGTGCAAGCTGGAACATAGGAGGTTCCACTTAAACTTGAGAAGAAACTTCTTTACGGTGAAGGCGACAGAGCACTGGAACAGGCTGCCCAGGGAGGTTGTGGAGTCTCCTTCTCTGGAGACATTCAAGACCCGCCTGGACGCCTTCCTGTGTGATCTCATTTAGGTGTTCCTGCTCTGGCAGGGGGTTAGACTAGATGGTCTTTCGAGGTTCCTTCTAATCCCCAACATTCTGTGATTCTGTGATCAGAAATCTGTGCAAGTTACTCCCAAGTGCTGCGTATTCCCACATACGCCCAAAATGCAGGGCGTCTGTCTCCTCTCAAGAGGATATATCCATCCTGGTGCTTATATCTGGCATTATGGTTCTTGGCTCCTCTGCAGAGATGGCAACCTGAGTGGACTGAAGTCTGGATTGCTTCCCACTCATTGGCCATGGATAGGGCACCTGTAGTTTGTGCTGTTAACTCTTAGTGAGTCACCTCTGTGCTGGATTGTTTTCTTTTTAGAACAGCAGCAGCTGAGCAGATACCTATTTAGATGGGTGAAACTCAATGCTAGCGCAGGCGTGAGTGTAGCAATACCCAGTATAAGTTATTGTCAATCATCTTTTTTATTTATCAGCGGATATATTAGTTGCCAAATATCTGGTATAAATTATACAGCATAGACGTGAGTGGGTTTTTTTTTTTTTTTTAATCTTTTTTTGCACACCATGAGAAATTAAATGAACCTCCTGAAGTCACTATTGAGTGTTTTGAGCTGCGGTAAACTGTTTTGCTTATACAGAAGGCACTTGTACATCACCACCTGTTTGCTTGACACAAAAATAACAAAGGATTACATTTACCAAATCTTTCTCTGGGCCTGGACCAAGGGAGGAAATTGAATGCAGGAGGGTGGGTTTATTTCTCTTCTCTGATTATAGAGGCTATAAAAAAATCTCTCTCTCTCTCTGAGCAAGCAAAGTTGTATAACCTGCCAGATTCTAGCTCTTCCCAAGGGACTACATCTGAATGCTTTATCCAAAGTGAACGATTGTATTAATCCTGGGGTTGAGGGTAAGGGAGTGCACACAGGCAGTTGCTATGGAGTTGTTGGTAGATGGAAAATTTTTTACCCTAGCTTACCTTGCAGTAACTTGTTTATCTGTACCTAGAGTTGGTGCAGAGGTGTCTGAATGATACTTTAGAGGGAATGAATGAGTCAGTATTGAAGGCTATTCTACAAAATTACCTCTGGTATCTGCGTGTGGGAAGAAGGGATGTTGAAATACTTTGGTTAAGATGTAAGAGTGGGAGTATAAAGGACAACAGTTTTGGAAATATTTAATTTAATAATGACAAAGAGGCATCAGGCAATAGAGAAGGTGGATTTTGGTATTGTCTTGAAAAAATGCTAACTGTGAGTTGCTATGGTTGCTGCAGCTTAGCTAAAGCAAATAATATACTTTATACAGATGAATGTTGGTTGGGGTTTTTGGGGGGGGGTTTTGTTTGTTTTTTTGTAAAATGCTGCTGTACTCTTTCCATGCTAGGTAACAGCTCCATATTCATGTGGTTTTGTGTATATTTCTAAAAACTTACAGGATCACACTTCATTGCCTGTTTTGATACTTATTTTTCAGAGTTACTCCTCAGATATACCAATTATTCCTTTTGCAAAGAATGCTTCACAAGTGTCTGTTCCTCGTGTGGGTTTCTATTCAAAGTAATCTACAAAATTTATACAGTATGGTCTAGTTTGGAGCAAGGGCGAACGACGGGAAAGGATCTCCAAAACTGAATGAAAGAAAAGTTAATGTAGATGATGATCCTGATGATCAACTGAATGAGCTCAAGTCTGTGTATTTTTGGGAGGGGAGAATGTAAAATCTTAAAATTTCTAGATGGTACAAGGAAGAAAAAGGTAGAAGTGGTAGCATTTACTGTAACCTTGGTGCCAGGGTCAACTGAATTATGTACTGGTTTAAAAAAAAAAAAGGGAGGGGTCGGGGGGAGGTGGGAAACAGGGAGGTGAAAGGAGAGATTGAGTGATCCAGCAAAGTAAATACTCCAAGATATAAAGGCCAGTGATTTGGAAATTATAAAAATCTATAGAGTGTGTAAGTAGTGACATGATAGCTATCTACCCATCTATCTAAATAACTATGTTAGTGTTTTGGTTTTTTCTTTTTGGTTTGTCAGTTGTTTTTTTTCCCCCCCCCCCCTTGATAAGTAAGTAATTTCACCTCTGAAATTCAGACATCCTCTTGATGTGAATGAACTGTTTGATTTCCTTTGAGAACTTCTACCCCTCTATGTGAGCTTGGAGTCAACTCCAGCTTCTAATTCTTTGTGCAGGGAGTCCATAATTTCTCATAAAAGTCAATGGATGTTCTCATGTTTCTTCGCCAAAGTATATGGTATGGACTGGTAGCTTTCAGAAATAAAATATCTGCCTTTGTTTGTTTGTTTGTTTGTTTTTTGTTGGTTTTTTTTTCCATAGGTATCTGTCTAGATCTGGAATTTAAAGTAACCAGTACAGACTGAGGAAAAATTCTAGGTTTGCCCTGGAAAAAACAAAAACCCAAAATAATAGGAGAAATACACAGTTTAGTTACCTGTAGTTAGCGGAGCTGCTGACTTTTAGGGGGTCTTGGGAATGGAGTAAGAAAGACACAAAAAGGGACCAGTCAACAACGCTACACTAATTGTTATAAATACTTTATTTTTCCTTACTATAGCTTAAAATTGGAGCAGGAAGCTGAAGTATCGTATCAGTCTCTTCTTTCTGTGCAAGTTGTTGCTGCAGCGATGCTCCATCCCTCTTCCCCTGCCCGCTCCTGAGAGGAGATCCAAGGAGTGCTCATGTTACCAGCCAGCCTTCTCTGCACAGGCTTATTCTTCTAGAGATGGTTTTGGGGGTTGTTTGAGGGTTTTATTTTTAGTTTTTGTTTGATAGGTATGCTTTCTGCAGTATGCTATCCTGAATATTGTTTTTCTCTTTGGGAGAACCTGTAGATTAGTCTGAGATACGAGGAAGCTGGCAGAGATGGACCACCCAGGGAGGGGTTGGAAAAGAGTGTGAGGAAATGGATAATGTGAGTGTCCAGTGACTTGCCAGGGCTGATGCACACTTCTAGAAGTGCTTGTTTTTGTTTTGATAAGGGATTTAAGAATAGTGTGGAAGCATAATGGGTGAGATCAGCAAGGAAGTGCCATGCTCAAGAGGTAGTACGAAAGGACGGGCTCTGAGGCGACAGACAGGGACATTTTCCCATGGAGGGTGTTGACCGGCTGTGTTCCCTCTCTGCCTCTCCCCTCTTGGGCATCTCTCCTCCACCCTTCAGCCCCTTCATTAGTAGGCAAGGGCGCAGGGTGGGGACAGGCTGCTCGGTCATTAGAGCCCTCAGAGCTCCTTGCTGCCAGCCACTGATTTTGTAGGGGCACAGAGAAATGCTTTCTGCATCATTTTACACCAGACTCCGTGTGCTGTTACAGTGTTAGTGGCATTGGGTCCAGTGGATACATTGCTATGGAAAATATATGCGCTTTTTATAGTGAAATAAAAAGGTGCATTTTCAAAAGCTGTTCTTAAATATTGCTGCCATAATCTCGGCAGTGAACTGTGGCTATTGGGGTTGAATATTAGTTTGCTAAGAATCCAAGTGCTGGAGGAATGTCCTCATGTTTCTGTACCCATGCAGCAGCCCCATCTTCCACTGGAGCCTTTCTATTCTCAGCAGCACGTGGGAATTCGGCGAGATCCGATAACAGCAATATTAATAGCAGTTGAGTAGGTGGCCAAAGAGGTTGAAATTTAGAACAAGCCCGCTGCTAGTTGGACAGCCGGTGTTCATCTCCTGCACAGCATACCTCGGCGGGGGTGAAGAATCCTTCAAACCCTCCAACGTCCTCCTTGGAAGCGTAAGTGAAGCTGGTTGGTGTCAGGATAGAGTGCCTGGAGCTCAGCAAGGAGTTTGGCAGTGGGCTTGTTCTGCAGCCTGTTGACCTGCTCTGGCTCCCAGGCCAGGGCATGGCTC
>NW_010327947.1:80006-82329 GCF_000700745.2 Antrostomus carolinensis
TCCGAGTCCTTCAAAGGGCATCTGGGAGGTAGAACTGCTGCCTTGGTGGATAGAAATTCAAAAGGAGAGCAGCACTGACACTTTTTAAACAGAAATCTGTTCAAGTCCTGTGTTCGTGAGATCTATAGTAGAGAGGAAGGGATGGAAAACAGATAGCTCTGGCAGCTGTTGAGATTTCTGGGGTATTCGTCACCAGGGTAAGGGCTTGGCACTGGGCAGGGTGCATTTGTCACTGGCACATTCCTTTCTATCAGTGGGAGTGTCTCCGTCCCTTCTTTCTTCCCCGTAAATGGATTTGGATTTGTCTTATCTCTTTGGTCATGACCACGTGGTGTCTTCTTGGCAGATAACTCTCATTTAGGGGAGGGGGATTCTCTGATCTAGCTTTTTTTAAAGAAAATATAGATTGATAGCTGTATTTTAAATATGTTTCTGCATGAGAAATAGACCCTCAGAAAGCCACACTTTGTGAATGGGATGCTGTAAAATAATCTTGCAGAATTCTGCTCCTTCTGGTATCTTCTGGTATCTTGATACTGATACTTCTGGTATCTTGGATTTGGTCTTGAGCTTCACATTGATATTTTCCCTGGAAAATAACAAAGTAAAGTGTCAAAGATGATGTGAAATTGTGAATTGATAGTTGTTGTAATTTAATATGTATTAGGATATGGGCGAACCAAACCATATAATGTGTTAGGAAAACAAAATCCAAACTATAGGGTATATTTACTAGAAGTCGTGAAATGAGTCAACCTAAACATCGCTACTTAAAATGCACTGTTCTTTCGTAAGGAAGCACTGCAAAGATGTATGTGTAAGTGTCAGCATTGCCAATGGATTTATTTTATACTTGGTTTAAGTCTATTTCATTATTTCTTCAGTATTGCAGTCTGCTAGCTACCATAATGTATATGACTGTCTTGTACTTTTGGGTTTTTTAATTTTTAAAGTACTTCAAAGTGCATTGAAATAAAACAAGCAAGCTTTCCTTGCTTCTCGGAGCTAAGCATCAGTAGGTGAAGGGGAAGCACAGAGTGCCTCTGGCTGGGGTTTTGTCACACAGGGACTGTCATGGTACTGATGTGTGGAGCAGGGTCCCCCTCCGCATTGCCTCTGCCGCGGTACTGACACAGTTGCCTGTACAAGTGTGCTGTAAAATAGATAAGCAAGTTAATTTGGGGTTTGAAAATGTGGATTAGGAAAAACCCAAACAAAGCAATGGGCACAGCCTTCTGGTCCTGATGCACAACGTGGAACCACAGCATGACTCAGAATTGTGTTGGCATAACCACGGGGGCAGCAAACAGGAGCGGCTGGCAGGGAAAGGGAGACCAGGAAATCCTTAAGCTAGAGCTGCTGCCAAAGTCTTTGTATTGTCAGGCTCAGGCCTTGGTGACTAATTTTGCTATTTAACCTTGAGCAAACAGCGGAGCTGAGAATAAATTCCTTGAGCTGTGGCTCAGCCCACTGACCCACTGCGTCACTTTGTTTTATTCTTGTAGAGTGGGCCTCATTAGAGAAACATCCGTCGGTCCGTGCTGGCTGGACGTAAGTGATGTCTGTGAATATGCGTTGTGGTCAGATATAACAGAGATATTTAGTCTTTAAGTGTATTGCCTACTAACAAGTGAGAGCTATTTCTGTACCACTTGTCTTTTTTCCGTTTGCTAAAGGATTGAAGTAGATGAGGTGATTTACACAGAAGGTGTTATTTCTTCATGGGTGGTTATTTCATGTCTTTTTGCATCAGTTTCCAACTCAGAATCATGCAGTTGTGCTTCATAATTATTATAGTAACTCTCACGTATTGTTATCTTGTGGCCTTTAGACTTTCATGCTGCATTTGATAGATATTTTCCAGGATGGCTCATCTTGAAGTTGTACATAAACTTTTATTGAAACCACTGCCAACAACTTAGGTTCATGCTTTGTGAATTGAAGTTGTACTCTTAAAATTTGGACATTTTTGAGTTGGGCTTTGACACTGGTAACATTAGGTAACGCAGAGGATCGTTGTTGCTTTTCTTTTAAACTTCAGAATCAATTCTAAATTTTGAGACTGCAGCAGGAGCAGATGAAGTATCCGGAATAAAATTATTTCTGCAAGATCTTCACTGCTCCCTTCAGCAGCTTCCTTTGCTTAGTTTAGACATCTTTAGTGAAGTTGCATGGTTAGTGAAAGGATATATAAAAAATTCTGGGAAGACAGAGAAGGTAATGTTTGAAATGACATGAAGAAGTTTGGTAAGCATTGTCATTTGGACAGGAACCCCCTTTGTTCAGCAGATTGTTGTTAAGATGCAGCCTTGGTTGTGCCCTG
>NW_010327947.1:82350-91813 GCF_000700745.2 Antrostomus carolinensis
AGCATAATGGAATTCATTTATTCAAGTCAGAAATTAGGTTACACAGAATAATATTTTCATAAAGAATATAGTCCACACCAGCTGGACTCTATGACAGTTTTGGATGAAAACATCAAAAAGCAGACTTCTTTCACAGTTGCCTAATGTAGGATTGGCATTTATTTGCATTGATGAAGATACTTCAGCAAGTTGGTTACTGCTTCAGTTCCTAAAGTAGATTTTGTAGGACAAATGTCTCTACAAGCCGTGCTGTGTGTGCACTTCAGTGCTATAGACTTAGGCTCAAAATAAGGTTAGAATTGTCCAGGAGTGTTTAAAAAAGCTTAAAGGCTACATTGCTGATGTTCTTGCAGCCTATCATCTCATTTCTTCAAATACAGTGTGAGAAACTGAGGTTTTGAACCCTGTGTGTTTAGAGCCAGACTTGAGGAGTGGACCTGAGAGTAGAAGCTTGCTGTTGGGTAGCAACAGGTTGTCAGAGAAGGTAGAGTCATGCCTCCTCTTGCAGCAGCAAAGAACTTGCTATGCTTGAAGTTGGTGCCTCTGTCTTGTCCCCTCCTATGAACTGTAGTTGTTCAGAGCTATACACAAGACCCCAGTTGAATTCTTTGCATAGTACTGCATAGTATTTATATTTTCATAACACTTTGTGAAGAACTTCTATTTAATATAATTTCGTGGTTTTATTTATTTCAATTTAGTTAAAAACTTGCTTTTTTAATTGTGATGCTCACAGGAGAAAGTCATTCCTCTTGAAAGCTCTTCAGTTTGTATCACACTTCTATCCAATAAATACTTGCCCAGCTATTTTAAATGCAGTCTACTGGAGGGTAACTGGGCAGTGACTTGTGCATGTAAGCTCAGTTGTGCATCGTGGGCTTGGCCAGGTTGTATGTATAAAAGGCTCTTATTTCACTCAGTATGACAAGTGGATCCAAATTGCATCTTCTACAAGTTGCCTGCCTCAGAGGAGAAGCAGCTGTGAAGTGTGTAGGTGACAAATGACTTTTAAGGCCTTCCAGTAAGACAGCAGCATTGCTTCTTTATTCAGGATTTTCTTTTGTCAAAAAATGACATACCTTTTGGTTTAGACAAATTCTAGGGCAACACATCCAGAATCCTTCTTTTTTTACTTAAGAGCCATCAAAGAATTAATACATGCCTATTTAAGTGAGGAACTGATTTCTCTAGATGAACAGGTGGTGTCTTATTTTGATTCTTCTTCTGGTCAGACTACATCTATCATGAAAAGTTTCTTACAAGGTTTAAAGACCAATAGGTGTAGTTAAGAGAAGGAGAATAGTTACACAAGGTATAACTAGCAAGGTAAGAAACCTTGCTCACAGCGAGTAAACAACCTGTCTGTTTGCTGCTGTTGTTAGCTGAGCAAACACCTGAATGGAACACAGTCTCTCATTCAAGTGTGTGGATTTGTGTGTGTGTGTGCCTCCATTTTGAAGCTCAACTGTGTTCATTATTTTATGTGAATGTCTTGAGTTTTGTGTTGTTTGTAGCCCAAGTACGCAGGCCTAGTGCATTTATTGTTATTCAAGTATAGAAAATATATTAAAATATAAAAACAGCTGAATGTTCCTCTTGTTACAAATTATTGACCAAAGTGATCCCAGAGAACTCATGGAAAGCAGAAGTGGACACCATCATGTTCAGTCACATAGCTTTGCTCTACATGAGGGTTGTCAACCTCTTGGATACAGGCTCCCACTGACTGAGGGCAGAGTTTTTCACTGCTTCCTAGACTGCTAAAGTTTGGAAGCAAACTTCAAGGCATCCTTAGCGAGAGCATGCATGGCCTCTGCTTTTATAATCGTAAATAATTGAAGAAATTTTGCCCTAGTTAAAGGCTTTTAGACCTTGAAGCTAAAGAATGCAAACCTTTAAAATGCTGTCTGTCAGATGTGAGAAGCATAATGCTGATACACACCACTACAAGAATAATTTGCCATCCTCTCCTTGAGGGACCAACCTGTCTCTAGCCAGCATGTTGGGTCATGGCCATGGTATGTCCTACAGCATGGACACCAGAAATTATATCCGTGTACTGAAGAAAAGGAAGAGGAGAAATTTTTCAAAAAAAAGAACAGTGTTTTGGAAGGGGTTTTTTTTGTTGTTTTTTTTTTTGTTGTTGTGGGTGTTTTTTTTGTTTTTTGTTTGTTTTGTTTTTTTCCAAAAAAAAAAGAAGTGTAACTATTTCACATTAAAGGAGAAGGGGAGGAAGAGGTTGCTGACTACAAAGCAGTAGCATCTCTGACATATGATATTAAGAAAGCTGGTGGGTGTTGTGAAGGTCAGGTCCATCTCAGGACTTTGTGTTCTTGGCAGCCTGATTTCTTTACAATGTGGGGGACGGGCATGGCAATTACAGCTGCTCTGAATGGGAACCAGCACGCTCAAACTAGTTCCTGCCAGTTGTCATGTTGCAGCAAATATCCTGTTGCTGTGAAGAGTGCCATCTACGCTGACCAGGCCCTGTCATCATCTTGCTAACTCATAACTGTCCCCTGAATGGTTTATTCTACCTTTTCCTTGCAGCCTTTGACTAGCTTGTTCCTAGACATCCAGCAACAGGATAGGTGCCCTGAGACAAAGAAGGACAGTAAAGCTGGTGAAGGGTCTAGAGCACAAGTTTTATGAGGAACAGCTGGGGGAACTGTGTTTGTTTAGTCTGGAGAAAAGGAGGCTGATGGGAGACCTTATTGCTCTCTACAGCTACCTGAAAGGAGGGTGTAGTGAGGTGGATGTCAGCCTCTTCTCCCAAGTAACAAGTGATAGGACAAGAGGAAATGGCCTTAAGTTGTGCCAGGGGAGGCTTAGATTCGATATGAGGAAAAATTTCTTCACCAAAAGGGTTGTCAAGCACTGGAACAGACTGCCCAGAGAAGTGGTGGAATCGCCATCTCTGGAGGTATTTAAAAGACATGTAGATGTGGTACTTAGGGACATGGTTTAGAAGTGAACTTGGTGGTGCTGGGTTTATAATTGACTCGATGATCTTAAAAGTCTGTTCCAACCAAAACAGTTCCATGATACATCATTGATCTGTCCTCTTATAGGGCTCTGTGTAGGTCTTTCTGCCACTGTATGTTAATTCTCCACTTTTTTGTTTGAACCTCTTCACTGTGCTGTGTGTGAAGCTTGCCACTGAACCAGGCCCCAGCCCCTAGCCCTGGCATCTGGGGCAGGTAAAAAATTGTTTCGGTATATTTGTACCATTTGCCCTTCCATTACTGCTGGTAGTGTGGGTGGGAGTGTTGTGCAGCCGCTGTCTGCAGTCCAGCCCTGAGTATTTACATCTCAGGACTGAGTCTGTTGTACCCCACCTTTGGGAGACTCCCATCTCAAAAGTTTCCTCTTCTTGCTCTTAAAACGAGCAGGAGGAGAGGAGAAAACCATAGTATGTGTTGGTGCACTTCCGAGGTCTGCCTCAAATTGGCTCTATATATTATAAAAGTTGATTAATGTTAGTGATTACTTTTTTTTTTTTTTTTTTTTTGGGGAACCTCTAAGCCCGGTTTTTTTTCCCTTTTTACCAAACCACTCCTTCCAGCCCTTCAGCGTCTCTCTCTAGATGTCCCGGTTTCAGTTGCTCATTCTTTGTCTGAAAAATTCTCTTTAGGCTGAAGTATTCTCCATGTCTGAGGCAGATATTTTGGAAAATACAATGCAATCAGGAAAAAAATTAACAGTTGAATCTGCTTTCATATGTAACTGAAATTCTTGCTGGCTAATAGACACTATATTTCCCAAAGTCATTAGCTTGTTTTCCATTTTTATTTTGTTGGTAACTAAAAACCTTAGCTAAATAAAAAAGCCTAGAGCTTTTCTGAGTTCTTCTCAAATCAGAAACTATAATAGATCAGCTAGTTTCTTGCTTTATATGCAGTGATTGAAATAGTATGGAGTTATGCCTGTGAATTCAGAGCAAATTGCTTTTTATTTCTTTTGGAACAGTCATAGTTGCATATTTTATGCTAACCTCTAATTGGGCTTTAAACCTTTTAACTATTGAATAATAATTAAATTTTAAGTCAGAGATTCTAAAAGGTTTTGTTTTGTTTTGTTTTTCTCATTCATTGCCCTGCTTCAGACCAGAGGAGACCAACAGAAGAGTGAAAAATGTAAGGCATGCTTACTTCAATGCTTTCTGAAGCAATTTCACACTAACTATGATTAAATATTTTAAAGACATTTCTGTTTATGGCACTATCATGTTTACCTTATTCTTCAGCTGTTCATTTATCTGATGCAAATTAGTGCCATCTTATGATCATTTCTATGCAGCTTACTTTCCCAGATAAATGTAGTAATTAGAAACGGTACTTAATATCTGCTTACTTGGGATAGATGACATGCATTGTAACACTCTTTAACTGGTTTTGGTGGAGATCCTAGCTAACACTCTAGATAAGATTTTACACTTCATTGTGGAAAACCTCTCTAACGGCATTCTGAAGTACTTGTATACTGGTGCATGTTTTGAGAGGAAAGTAATGAAGTTTATATTTGATTTTTTTATTTCTTTGGTTTTAGGTTTTGATTACGCTGTACTGGCTTGGGAGAAAGGCTCAAAGTAACCCTCATTATAATGGTCCGTACCTCAATCTTAAAGCATTTGAGAAGTTATTAGGACAAGCACTGACTAAGGTAAACAGAAGAGTAAACTTAATAGCCTGAATTTTATAGTTTACTATACATTACAGCATCAACTATAAACCATCTCTTGGGGGTTTAATTTTATTTTTTGTTTGCAGAACATGGTCATTTGTTTTGTTTGTTTTGCTTGCTATTGAAATCCATGGGAAAGGAATGATTTTTAGCTTACACTGGTTCTTCTGCTACCCATATAATCACAAAATTCAGAATTTACCTGCTCTTAATGATGTGGTAGACTGTGAAAAGCCTTGTCTTGATTCCCTTTGGCTAAGATAAGAGAAATTTCAGACATTCTGTTGAATCTCCTATCTAAGCTTTTGTATATGTCATTTTTAGAGGTTTGCAGTAGACCTTGGTAAAGACTGTTTGTGCACTCAAAATGCATTTCAAAAAATTTTGAGCAAAAACTCAAGAGTAGCAGTTGCACCTTATATTATTGCAAAAGACCTTTCAAAACTCATTCTCATAGGCGCTTGAAGAGTCCAGCCACCTGAACAGAAGCGGCAGGGATAGTGGGTACGGTGATATTTGGTACGTTGACAGGGGAGAGCCCTTCACGTCTTCTGCTAACCATAAAAGAGACGATTCCTTCGATAGCTTGGACTCTCTTGGTTCAAGATCCTCCACAAGCTTTTCATCAGATATAACCTTGAAAGGTGGCAGTGAAGGTATGTTTTTTCCTCTTTTAAATCTTTTGTTGACACATGTCTTACGAGTGTGAGAGAAGACAATGTATGGACCTAGTACTTTGAGTGCCTAGTACTTAAATTGGCTTGAAAAGCAACTCTGGTTTTGCAAATGCCACAGTTGTGTTTTGCTTAAGCAAATATTGACCTTTAACAGTTGGTAGAAACAAAGCAATGTGCACATGAACTTTCTTAGGAAGGGTTGCTGGGACTCTCGTTCTCAGAGCTGCATTAGGGTGTGTGTATGTGCCAGGGTATTTTCCCATAGTTCAGGAAGGGAAATTGCTAGAATCCAAATACTGATGGGATCACATAAAATTCAACAGTTGCAAAAGTCTCTTGCTTTGTTCCTGGTGTGGTTATGTCAACAACTCTGTTTGTTCTATTCACTCTGTTTGTGATTATTCAATAGGATTTTTCCCACCATAAGTTCAAAACTGAATAGTGGTTGTTACTTTTGATAGTTTGTCATGGAAGGAAAGGTAACAAGAAGAAAGGCTGTGACGTTGGACCCCTACAGCTGAACCTGTGTTTCTCTCCCAGTTTTAAAATTCAGTACAAACTTGTAGTCTGACTTAAAGTTATAAAAATAGTGAGCTTTTGGATTTTGTTCCATGTGAATAACACAAAAACATTGGGCCAAGGCCACATGGAGCATTTCTGATCTGAGCAAAGCAACATATAGCCATGCTATATATGTGACATACCCTGGACTTCTACTGGGCGTTCATCTGGTGAGATGAGCACGTTGCTATACCATTTGCTGGTAACTTGGCTTTGCTAGTAAATTTGAGTGGCTAATATGTTTTTAATTAAAAACTTCTGTGCTGTTTTATGTTTTCAGTCTAGAGGTTAGTGCTTTGTTTCCTGCAGATAGCAGTGACAGTGAAAGAATGGAACAAATGTAGCAAGGACATGCAAACCAAGCTCAGCTTAGGGGACCTTATCACAGCTTTGCCACAGACTTCTACAAATACCTCTTCTACTGCCCTCTCAGTAGCTCAGCAAGTTTGCGACCAAAACAACTTGAATATGGAGTTAAATTGAGTTTGGAACATTTTGTTCCAAATTCTAGCTAGAAGCTTGTGTCTAGAGAATAATGTTTGTGCCTTCCCTCTTCTCCACTTTCTTCTAAGGTTGTGACAGTGACACGGACTCAGAACTGCCTTTCAAAATGCATGACTCCCATAAAGATGACAGGTCTTACCGTAGGATCTCTGTGATTGAACCGAAACCTACCACTGACTTCAATCGCTTCTTACCCAACAAAAACAAGCAGGCGGCATATGTGCCAGCACCCTTAAGGAAGAAGAGGACAGAAAAGAATGAGGACAACAGGAGGAGCTGGGCAAGTCCTGTCTTCACCGAGTCAGATGGAACATTTTCAAGGTACTGGTGTGCGGTCTTAGTAAAGAGGACTTTGATTTAGAACTTCTTAAATAAATTATTTCTTTATTAGTTAAAGAAAGGCTGCTGTGGCTGCAATACAAAGCAAAGTATTTAAGTTTCTCTATTTTAAGGGGGGCGAGGGGGTGTTTGGGTGTGGTTGTGTCAGGTTTTTTGTTCTGGTTTGGTTTTTTTTGTACTTTGTTCCATATAACTAGTTTTCTGGTGTTTGAGTAATGTTTTGAGGCTGGTTGTGCTCCAGATAGAGGGGATTTAAATGCAAGTTCAAGAGAGCTAGAACTACTGTTTAAGTTTCTCATTAACACTTTCCAAAGTATGGTGATGAATTTTGGTTGTCTGACTTCTTGGTGTGTATGTGTGAGATTACTGGCCAGTTCTTGAGTTTCATCATTACCGTCGTGACTTCACTGTCTTCATTCTGTTCCTGTTTTGATCAACCTCAGTGGACGTGAAAGGAATCCCACAGCTTCCTGCCAAAATAGCAGAGCAGAGTGTAGGCTCACAAATCCAACTTCCCTCCAGATGATCTATGACTATGACAGTGGCTCTGATTCAGAAGATGAAAGAAGGCTGCCCGACGTGGTTATGGATGACTTAGCAAATCGTAGATTTCTAGTCAAAAAGAGCCCTGTAAGCTCTGCTGCACCTGGACATCATTTCATGTTGCGCAATGACTCTCCTAAATCTTGCTCACAAGAAAGTTATCCAGCTGGTCCACTAGCTGCAATGCTTGAACCACAGAGGTCAGAGTTACTAATCCAAGATCCAGTAACTATTGTATTACCTAAAATGTGGTCCATAAATAACTCCATGAAGTTAGTCTTCTAATCGTCACTTTAACACAGCTGATAAATTGTTATGTGTTTTCTGTCAAGCTTTATATTTTTGTTGGAGGCGATAGGATGCTGATATAACCATTAACTTTTTTTTTTTTAATATATGTTGTTGTTTCTGGTGCTGCAGTGATGGAATTGAGAACTAATTTGCTTCATTCATGAGGCTGAACTCCTGAGCCAAAAAGCATGTCTTTTTGCATTCTTTATGTCAAGTTGCTCCTAAAATATCTTAACTGATTGGGTATTTTGAACAGTAACCAGAGGAGGCAGAGGCAATTGGATACTAAAGAGGAAAACAAACCAAGAATTAACATTTCTTCAGAATTATCTGGGTATTTTGATGAGGATGAGGAAGAGGAAATAGGCATCCCAAACATTGAAAAAGATGATCTCTATTTTCGCAAGCTAAGTTCTTCAGCGACAAATACAGTGGTTGCTTTTGACAAATTTCTTCCTAAGTTTTGGACTCCAGAAGAAGAATTGCTATGGAAAAAAATCAGGAAATCTTCTTTCAAACCCTGGTATAAAGAGATTCAAGGGTTCAGGTGCGTTTCCATGCATGCTCCTGTTTTTTTCCTGTGTGCCAAACCTATAAATAAAGTGTAGTTATATGACTTTATTTTTATTTTTCATTTTTATTGCCAGTGTAGCAGCAGGATATATTTTCTCTTTTTTTTTTTTTTTTTTTGAGCGAGAGAGAAAATAATTGAAATATTATTTTCATTACACTGTTTTTTTGTTTTTTTCTTTCCCTCTGCTCATTCTTTGTGCTACTGCACAGTAGAAAGAAATCAGATTCTGAGGATGAGGAATTAGCTTACAAACAAAGCTCTACCATTGTTGCTAATCCACCAAGACCAAGTTTTGACTGGAACAGCAGTTGCAGAAGGGATCAGAGCTATAAGCCAACTGCTGAATATGTGGGAAGATCATTGTCACAGATTGCAGAAGGAAAAATCTTGGAGGCTTCTGATCAGCCCAGGTTGATATCACTGCATGAACTGTACTCTTGCTGCATCAAAAAGAAATGGCTGGATATGCAACAGCTAAATGAAATTAAACTACGTCCTGTGATGTTGCGCTTTTTTGGGTTATTACCATTTATTTATTTTTTTTTCTTTTATTAAAATGTAGCCATAAGTTGCTGATCTTCTGAAACATGTAAATGCAAAAGCATAATATGCTGCATAGGGTTACTGGCTTTGTGTGTGAGCATGACAGCGTGCTGTTTCTGAGCAGGTTAGTATGCCGTGATACCTTTACGCTGGTTGACGTGTGCTATGCTACGGTTAGTGGTGGTGAATGCTAAGTGGTATAGTTGTTCTGCTCAGGATACTGCAAATCTAAACCAAATGTATATCTCAATACATTGTGATCTCCTTGTCTTTTACTAGTTAATGATATGTTTACTTTCCTCCTTTTGTTTTATATGCTTCAGTCAGTTTTCGTTACTTCAGGCCCTGCAAAAATACTCTGACTACTTGTCTTCTGAAACGAAGACCAAAATTGATCCTACTTCTGGCCCTAGGCTCGTAAAATGTAGAAAGAATATTTCCTTTGTACCAGGATGCAAGCAAGGAGATGTGGAAAATGGATATCTGTATCCAGACTTAGAAAATGATGACTTATTCGTTCGGAAAACTGGGGCTTTCCATGTGAATCAAGTTGTTCTCCAAGACCCTCGGTATTTAAAAAATTTCTCTGAGCAGGAACCTCCCCTAGAGGGTGAGATAATTCTGCAACCTAGAGAGGGCCAACCTGTGATTCCAGATTTAGAAAAGGATGACATGATTTTACGTAAAATCCTCTCTCAAAAAAAAGAGGTGCCTTTATCAGGTGCTCCGGACAAGTATCACCCAGCAC
>NW_010327947.1:91824-96064 GCF_000700745.2 Antrostomus carolinensis
TGATCCATGGAGTCTTCCAGAGGAGATCCGGTCCAAATTCCTATGCTTACTTGAAAAAGGCACAACACCGGAGGAAAGAAAGAGCAACGGCAGAGTGTTGTCACCATCTTCCCACCATAAGAAGGACGATATGCTGACCCGCAAGATTGATTCTTGGAAGGTGGGAAGCAGTGTCCAGCCAGTAAATTTCATCCCAGGTCCATGCAGTGAAGAAGACTGGAAGAAGTGGGAAGCGATCAGGGAGGCCAGCAAAGTTAGACACAAGAAACGGCAGATGGTGGAGAGGTCAGGTTGTGTCCTGCACGGAATGCGCTTGAGTGCAGTTGAACCCTTTCCATTCAGAAAAGCCTCGTCTTGTGCTGAACCATTTGTAGAGTGCCAATCTGCTATTTGTTCGTGGCATCCTGGACAGGCTTTTTGTTTGCTTTGAATAGAAGCTCGTGACTGCAATACCATATTTTCAACAAATAAATTACGATGTTTCCTAGTTCTAGGTTGCCATTTTAGAGAAAATATATTATCGTTCCTTCAGGCTCAAAGTTTTACAGAAGTTTCTTTCCGTGGTTGAAGAGGAATACTGATTATTCAAAAGACTGTGGAAACTAGAAATATTTGCTTTTTCTGCCCAATATAATTGGTAAAAACATTTTTGAAACACATGAATGCTTTAATGGCACATTCTAGAAACAGGCATTCTGATATCATTGCTTGCACCTAAGTTTGAAAATGCCTGCCCTGATGCAGTTTTGGGATGATTAGATGAGGTGGAAAAAAATACTAGTGTTGTTTTGCCCGCTCCAAGTCACAGTGCATGCAAGGTGTGCATCCAAGGAATATTAAATTCCACTGTGACATATTTTATTCTACTAGTATTTTCCCCCTGCTTTCATACAGCCCTAATTAATACTTGCCCCTGATCCTTTCCTGGTATAATAAAAATTTCTCTTCTCAGACTGAATACGGCTTTTAACTCCTTCCTAGCTTTCCTTTAGATTTTGTACTTACTGGGGGAGAGTGGGTTTGAAATATTTCCTTAGCTCTGAAAATACGGCATTGCAAGTTGCAGTTGTCCCAGCTGTGCATCATGACTTTGTGACTAAGACACTTCCATGTTCCAGTGGATACTTTGGTGTCGCTGCATTTAATTTTTAAGCTTAATGCTGTTAACAAAGTGTGAGCTTCACTGAGGAATATTTCTGAAGATTTCACATTTTACAAATTCATTCAGTAGAATAAAATACTCATGTTCAAGAATACTAAAAGTCCTCTTGAATCACACTGGATGAATTTGGTTCTCCACTTAAAGTGCTGATCTTCTATATAGGACCTTTTATTCTTATCCATTCCAAGTATTACTTTCATTTAGTATCTGAGATGGTTGAAGTAACAAGAAAACAGCCTCTGTAAGCCAGGTTTCTTGTTGGGACTCAAGCTGGCATTAATTTACATTTCTTGAAATGAGTATCTTATGAGCATCCTGCTGTTCAGCAGCACTGGAGTAAGTGATGCAGAATTAATACCAGGCTCTATTCGTGCAGTATTGCTGAATAAGTGTTGGAAACTTGCAGACAGTCTTGTTCTGTCAGTTTTCTTCCCAGCTTACACATCAGGCAAGTTCTGATGTTTTTTGACTAGTGTCAGATCTCTGATGTGCTTTTCCATGCTGGCTGGTCCTCAAGCTTTCAGTTTTCCCTTCACGTAGTGTGAGTGCTGGTGTACTAGTGGTGTTAATGTTGTTATGAATATCAAGACACTGAATCTTTTCTTTTTTGATTTCTGATTTCTCAGACTGTTTCAAAAGCTTTCTGATGAGCAAGGGTAAGTTTTATAAAAACTTGAAAGATCATAACACTATTTTTGTCTCTTGATTAAATTTTCATGCATGCACAGTAGCTAAAAACTTGTGCTGAAAGCAACTTGTGCATGCTGCTTTGTTGTTTTGTGCTTGGGCAATTTAAGTAATGAATGTAAGACTAAAAGCTATGCAGCTGGCAAAAGTTCTCTCTGGCATCCTGTGTATCCGACATGGTTATCAGACATTTTGAATATCAGGTCTCATATTCTGTTCCTGCCGAAGTGAAGTACTTGGTGTTCTGTATTTAAATTAGGTATTAAAATATTCAGAAATGTAAAGGGAGATTTGCAAATATTTTATTTCAAAGGTTGTAAAGCTAGAATCTGAAAATAATTAGTGATACGGTGTTTATCATGGAAGTGATGAATGTTCTGTGGTTATTTTATATACTCCAGGTTATTGAATCCTCAGTGGTAAACTTGTTGGTTAGTGCCATGTGAACTTATGCCTTGTTTATTATGTACTGTGACTCAAAGAGAAATATTTTTCCACTTACTGTGTGATGGCACGTTAAGTATTTGGTTATGCATGGTGTTATAATTTTTTTTTCTTTTAAAATGTAAATTTTGTTTTTTAATTTTTATTTTTACCCTGAGGCAAAACCTGGTAAATGACTAAACACGTCCAGAAGAAGCAAGAAATGTTTCAGATGTAGTTTGATGTTAGAGGAGGGAGACTCAGAAGACTCAAGTCCCCAGTTAGATTTTTGAAGTTAAGACTAGAATAGTAACTAACATCCTGTTCCTCAATATGAATATAGATGTACTTAGGGTATATCGTATTTAGGTCTAGATTTTTCCTATTTTGTTGCAGGCAGATATAAAAACTCAAGAGAAAGAAAAGGAAACCCTGGTCATGTAAGTCTTCTTGAACCCATCTGGGACAATTTTGATCCTTATGTACAGTTCAGTTACTCAAAACCATTTCTACATGTAATATAACTTAACCATTAAAAAAAAAATAGGAAAAGAACTGTACAATAAAAGAGTTTGTGCAATAGTGACCAGGACATTTTTGCTAAATTTGGCATTCTTCCCGTTTTGAAAATAGATAAGCAAATGAGTTAATGCCATAGCCTTTATTTCTAGAGGCCAAAGTCTTATATTACCAGCAAAAGTGAGTTTAACCTCTTGGGAGGAAGTGAGTCTGGTTTGTTAGTTCAGAGCTCTCTTGGTATGTAACAGATTAGAGCAAGACCCTGTGCTAAATCAGTTTTGGATTTAACCTGATTTCATGTCATATCAGAGAAGTGCCACGTTTTCAAGCCCTGTTAGAACTTGGTTACACCCCTCCGTGATGCAGATTTTGTTTGGATAAATACTAACAAAAGGACTTTCCTTTATATTACAGCATTGATCCTTATGATGAAGGACCTGCATTTTGCTTGGTGTCTCAGAGGCTTGTGGTCACCTCTGAGCAGGAGTCTTGTCTTTTACCTAAATTAAAAGTCCTGTTATGTTTATTACTGCAATGTGAAAGAATAAAGGAGAAAATAGCATTGGAGAGAGAGCGGGGGGCAGGAGGGGAAAGCAAGAAGGATGAGCTTTGAGGAATTTAGATTAAAGGGAACTAGTGAGTAGGAGTTCATGGGGAAAACTTGTAGCTGTGTTGAAGAAATTAGTCAGAAGATGACTATGTTAGCCATCCTGACCTGGATGGAAAGCATCAGGGAGGCTAAGGAAGGAGTAACGTGGGCTAGTGAGGCCCATGACATCTGCAAACTGAGCATTTAACAGTGAAGACTTTTGTCTTTGAGAGATGTGCATCAATAACTGACTTAATTTTATGATTAGCCTGAGGAAGGAAGGAACAGGTGGTGATTCTAGGGCTGTTACTGGAGAGAAGAAGTGAAAGGATGGGAATTAGGACTTGAGGAGGAGGGATGCTTTTTATGTTGCAGAAAGGAGCAAAGTCAATTGAGTAACAAGTTTAAACAGAAGTAGCAGTCAGGTACAAGGAGTTCATTGTGAGTGATCAGCGTGGAGCTGCTACAGAGCTGCTTATTCCCTTAACCTGATTTTATTTGCTCAAATATGCAACTACTGACTTGAGTGCTGGCACTAGAGCACGTCCCAGCCTTGCTTGTTCAGCTGCCCGTGTGTTTCCTGCTCTATTCGAAATAACACTCAGGAGCTCTCAGTTGTACTAATATAAGGCTCTCTCTTGAATGTTTCGTTTGCATAAATGATGGCTAAGATGTGATAAAGCTGAGTACTCTCTCTCTCTTTCTAGGAGTAAATCTTTGAATGATGTCAGTGCAGAGGAGCTACAGTCATCACGCAAAATCCGTTACGAAGAGCTACAGAGGATAAAAGAACAGTTACAAGAACAAGATCTAAAGTGGCAAGAAGTAAGTACTCCTTCTCACCCCTCCTCACGTGTCCT
>NW_010327947.1:96089-140696 GCF_000700745.2 Antrostomus carolinensis
CCTAGAAAACAGGCTTTGGCATGTGTGCAGCAATTTATGGGGCTGTCTTATGAAACAATCCATCTCATGCAACTACTAGTGGTTTTGGCGATGTCTGTTTAATGCAGAACTAAAATTATTTTAAATATCATCATAAGTATCTGATTAATGCTTCAGGATAAGATTTGTGTGTATTGTAATAAAGCCTTCAGGCTTGATTTCTGTGGACATAATGAAAAGTTAGGGCACATTTTCATGCGTTACCTGAAATTTGTGAATACTTTTTTTGTGAAGTGATTGGAATGTCTGAGTATTTGATCCATTGGGAGAAGGGAGGGAAATAATATTTCCTTGTGCAAATTCTTGAGGCTCCTATTCCCTAATAATTCTGTCTTAAATCCAGCTTGTAAACTGATGTGGTAGCTTTGTGCAGCATCATAAGGGTATACCTGAAGACCTTTTATTTTTTATTAAAGTCTCTGCTTGACAGTGATTACCAACAAGAAGCTGAAATTAAGAACAGAGCACTAAGAAGTTCATAGTTGTTTGTTTAATGCATCTCAGCCGTCTCAGTTCTAGTATTCAGTACGTCTCAACTCAGCTCTAGTATTTCATGGAGAATAATACCAGTTCACATTGTGGTTTTACAGAAATGAAGAAAATACAGAAGTATATGTTTTCAATTTAGAATTTAAGGCATGTTTATTCTCAAACTAATGTATCAGTCTAACATAGTACTGATTTGGAAAAAAAAATAAATCCCAAACTCCAAAGCCTACAACAAAGAAATACAGATGGCATTTGCATTAGTTCTCCATTATGTGTCATCAGGTGAAGTATTCTAGAATAAAATGGGTAATGTCAAGGGGGAAAAAAAAAAAGGACAAAACATACACTTTTCCACTTTTAGTGCAGTAATTAAAGTTGTTGACTTTAACAGGCAGTGAGCCTATAACCCTGATTGTAATATCAGAACTCCTTTATCATGTAGGAGGAGGGTGAATGAAAATATGGCCTTGATGTGGAATCAGGGCAGTAGGTAGCGTGTGTGATGGGAAGCCTCTGTAGATTTACGAGGTCCTGAGAAAATCTGATTGTATATGTTCATGTTATTCTTGTAGGATCTAGCAAAATGGAAGAATCGTAGAAAGAGCTTCACTTCTGAATTGCAAAAGAAAAAAGAAGAGAGAGAAGAAATAGAAAGGAGAGCCTCTGAGGTTTCTGAAAGGAGTACCAAGTCACTGAAAGAAATGCAGCAGGAGAGGTAATGACCCTAATGGGAGTATTATGTTGAAGAACTTAAATCTGAGTATTTTTGTTCCCTTGAATTCTTGAACAGCTTTTACTGGCAAGTTGCAATTGATTCTGCAGAGATCTCAACAATTTTAGTTGCAAATTATAGTGTAGAAATCTAGACAATTGAAGGGCAGAATATGTTCTGCTAATGCATTGTTTTCACAGAATATTAAACAGTTTTGCTCTATAAATGATGTTTTATTCTGCTATTCATAAATAAGTGTATTGAGAAGTCAGTATTTGCATCCACTTTAAAGAGGTTAAAACAATAATGTTGAACTGGGTAATTGCCTCTTTTATTCTTGGATCACTTAACCATTTCTCGTTCTTCTACCACTGCATTTGCTATTCTTTTAGCCACTGTGCTTAAACACAGCCAGAATTTTAATGCATATCACAGAGCTGTAAACTTTTACTTGATTTCCCCTCTATCCCCAATTGTTCTTCTGGATATTTACAGAACAAGATTCTCTCCAAAGAGTAAAAAGTGTAAACTGAGTAGCATATTGGCATTTCTACTAAAGACAGTCTGTCTTTTTTTTTTTTTTTTTTTTTTTAAATACATTGTATTACTGAGATTAAATGCATATGCACATGGCATATATTCATAAAAGCTATATAATTTTCTTGGAAAAGAGTTTTCTGTCACAGTGGCAACATGATTACATGACAGTAGTATGCCCGAGTCTTATGTCAGTTGAAATGGGGAGGAGGGGGAAGAAGGTAGATTTAAAAATATATTAAAATACTAATATTTTTAATTTATGCCATTCACTTTCATTTACTGAAGATATGTTTCTCAATTTATGCTCTGCCTTGACCATTCAGTAATTGAAGACTTAGGGCCAAACTGTTTGCCAGGTCACTTTGTCTGATGTTGTAACAAGCTCTTGTCCCTATAGGGAG
This sequence comes from Antrostomus carolinensis, assembly GCF_000700745.2. Classification (NCBI taxonomy): domain Eukaryota; kingdom Metazoa; phylum Chordata; class Aves; order Caprimulgiformes; family Caprimulgidae; genus Antrostomus; species Antrostomus carolinensis. The sequence goes on from NW_010327947.1 coordinate 98,271, forward strand.
GACAGAGACCAAGACTCCTACGGGCAGCGAAAACATGAACACAGATGGACGTATTCACTGAATGATGATGTGTTTAGTGAAGAAAAAGCCCCTTCCACACGGTCAGCAGCAAGAGATTACCTTTTGGAAGAAGATATCTCCTACAGCACTAAGGACAGCAAAAGTGTGTACACCACACAACCGCTCAAGGAGAACCTGCCGGAGAGCTCGGCTGCTCGTGAAGCTCCCTCTCTGCCAAAGAGCCTGACAGAGGAGCAGAGCTCGGCTCTTTTGTCTACCCGCTACTCGGTGAATGCTCAAACTGGGTCAGCTCAGGTTTCAGCTTCTCTCCCGAGAAGTTACCAGAAAGCTGATACCTCTAGGTTAACATCTGTGGTTACACCAAGACCTTTTGGTGTCCACTCAAGAGGAATCTCATCACTTCCACGGTCGTTCACGGTAAAATTCCGCTTCGTTCTCAAAGTTTGTAAATGTTGGGGTCTTGGATGATGGGGAGGGGGGGAACAGTAGAGTTTTAATGTTCATTTTAAAAAAAAAAAAAACCCATCTTCTGCTGCTCGAGGGCTGCGTTAATGGAGTAGACATTTCTGTCATGGCTTTAGATGTTTACTTGTATTTCTATAAAGACACTCCTAGAAATAAGTCTGATAAATTAATTGATAGAATAATATCTTTATTATTTGTTTTAAGTCTTCTCAGTATTCCTTATCAAAAAACCTGCCTTTGTCAGATGTAATTATCTGAAGCTGAGTTAACATAATTAAGTGTTACAGGCAAATTTTCAGGTGGTGTAAGTTTCCTCTTCTCTGTTAACTTTGATGAAATTGAAATTTTCCTGTAACCTAAAATTTGCCTGCTCGCTAAAGCACTGAAACACAGAAATTTATTTCCTGCCCCTCCACCCCCCCTATTACTATGTAGATTTTTATATATTTCTCCTAAATCCCTCTTTGTCTCAATTTAGAAAATGGTAAGAATGCAAATAGTTCTAAGTAGGTGATTTCAACTTTATCTTTAAAAGTCTGTATTATTTATAAAGAATGCAAATAGTTCTAAGTAGGTGATTTTAACAACTTTATCTTTAAAAGTCTGTATTATTTATTCTGCAAGCACTTAAAGGAAAAAAAAAATCTCGCTGCTCTTTAGAGTGTGTAATTAATAATTGGTACAATAACTAGAATTTGCAGGAGAGGGTGGGGTATTTTTGTTAAATACTTAGATTGTTGAAAGATGAGGGCTTTTTTTTAAAAAATCACATATTTACCAAAGTGTCATTCTTGTTCTAGATGGATGATACCCAGAAATACAATGGAGAAGTAGAAAAAGCTAAAAGAACTCGAACTTTGTTCACTAGCAGTTCGTTTTCACAACCAGACTCTGCACACCCTCTCTCCACTAGTGCATTCGGAAGCAGAGGTGAGGAGGAGGAGGAACAAGAAGGTGTTCAGTCAACACCTCCTCCTAGTTTGGCATTACCTGTAAAATCCCAGGACCAAGATGCTGGAAGCAGTATTCTTAAACCAGAGTATTGCTCTCCTCCTGATTCTCTTTCACTTGCATCTTCTGCAGAAAATGTGAGTCTACCAGAACCTGAGGGTTCAAAATCCCTGGTAAGTGTGGAAATAATGTGATTTCTTAGTGTAACTGAATGCTACAGCGGAGTAAAAGAAAAAATAAATAAAATTACATCTAATGCAAGTATTTTTTGGTAGTAAGAAAACAGCTCAGAGAACTTCTACTTCCTTTGATTTAATTCAGGGGAAAGATAATATTTGAAAAAAAAAAATAACTGGTTCTCTTGCTGCATTTTTTCCCTACCTTTTATATGTTCTGTGCTTAATTTTATTTCACATTCTAATTCAAAATGATTATTTTATATATTGTTTGATGCTTGCAAAGTTTTTGTTGTTGTCCAAGTTAGCACGTTGTGCACGTAGTCAGGTAAGTCAGTTAGATGAATGATCTGAGCTGCTGTAGCATTCATTTGCACATTTAAACTGGTGGTGGAAAAAAAAGGTCAGCTTTTCAAAGGCCAGCCTCAAACATTAGTATCATACTATCTTTTTTTCCACCTGTTGTGGCTTGAGCCTCCCATTTTTTTAAAAATAATTATTTACTTGAAATTAATCTGATTGATGTTCACATTAATGACTTCTGAAACAAATTGCCACCTCTTCGTGTATATGCTTATCCAGAAGTTGAATCTTCCAGTGGTTTTTTGGAATATGTGTCTTCAAATGCTATTTCATCCAGCTTATGGAGGAAACAGCATGTTTTACATGTGAAAAATGACCATCAATAGCTTTAATTGTCAGTACCTTTCTGTTCTATCTAATGATGTCATTCAAACCCCTTAACAAATCAAAGATTAATTCTTTGCATTCTTGATGCTGCTGTAAAAGTTAATTGTGCCAGCTGCTTGGGTGAGGATTATAAGACCTTGAATGCTGATTTATGAAATCACTTCCCACACCAGCTTTTTATAAATTCAGTCACTTTGAACCATTCTTCTTTCTAATCAGTTGTGGAAAAGGAACACATTTCAGTTTAATACTCCTGGTACCCCTTGGCAATTACAAAGAAATTATCATAATTTTTTGAAACTGTGATTGTTGTATAAGGAAAGAGATCACAATCATTTTTTTTTCTGTGTTGTAGCAACAACAGGCAGAGGAATTGCTGTTCTAATCAGTGAAAACATAGATTAGATATGGGTTCTTTGTACCACTTTGTGAGCCAAATGAGAACAAAATATAGTAGGTCCATTTTTTTTTTCTGTCATTAGTCACAAGATTATAAATTGTCCTCCTTGCTAATGAATAAAGTGAGGTTTTTAATAAAAAAAAATTAAAAAGGTTTTGCTGTGCCTCAAACAAGCTATAACTTAAGGAATACAAGTTCCATTTGGCATGTTGTAAATGATTGCCAGAGTTGAGAGATTGATATAGTTCACTAATCTTAAGGGCAGTAACACCAGGTTTGTGAAGTACTAAGCATTTTGGAGATGACCTGGATAAATGGTGAAGTTCAGTGTACAAAGTCACGTTACTCCTCTGACAAGAGATAGGTTTGAAGAAGAGCTGGGTTGGGATGGTGGAAATAAAGACAATAACGGTAATTTCCAGGAACACACTCAAATTCAAAAGCTTTATATGTGCTCTAGCCCAGTGTGCTGATCTGTTGTTAGATTAACGTTTAATGTTCTGTTACTCACCTAAGGACTTGGGTGGAATAGAAAAATGTCTGTTTCTGTATGGGAGTATTTGCAAGCTGGTAACTGTGTTTTGAAGAAAAACCTTAATTTCTACCCTGGGCTGTTACTGGGAGTGTTTTGCTGGGAACATTACTGTATCATGAGGTGAAACCTCAAGATGTTGCCTTGCAGTGTTGTTGTCTTCTGCACCCAGTGCTCGGGTACTGTGAAAGCCTCCTCTGGCTGTGTCTTCTTGTGCAGAGCTCCCTGCAGCTGCTTGCTACATCCTACCAATGTAGGAGCTTTGAGGAATTTGCTTAGCTACTTAGACTTCTAAATATTTTAAATTAGAGAAGATGAATCCCACCCATCAGGAAAGCTGGTTCGCTAGGCGACTAATATGTAGGTGTACATTTAGTACACCAAATTTAGTACTCGTGCAGAGGTCTCCTCCATGCACATGTTGATTAAATATATCTATTTTAGCAGTGTTTGACAGAAAAACTCTACTTTTTTTTTTTTTTTTTTCCCCATAGGATCATAGAATGGTTTGGGTTGGAAGGGACCTTAAAGATCATCTAGTTCCAACCCCCTGCCATCAGCAGGGACACCTTCCACTAGACCAGGTTGCTCAAAGCCTCATCCAGCCTGGTCTTAAACACTTCCAGGGAGGGGGCATCCACAACTTCCTTGGGCAACCTGTTCCAGTGTCTGACCACCCTCACAGTGAAAAACTTCTTCCTAATATCTAACCTAAACCTGCCCTCTTTCAGTTTAAACCCATTTCCCCTTGTTTTGTCATTAGTTGTCCTTATGAAAATTCCTTTTCCAGCTTTCTTGTAGCCCCTTCAGGTACTGGAAGGCCGCTATAAGATCTCCCCGGAGCCTTCTCTTTTCCAGGCTGAACAGCCCCAACTCTTTCAGCCTGTCAGCTTTACCTTTTATAACAATGTCAGTTTGACGACAATGAAGTGAATAGCATGCATTTGGGTATTTTAACTGTTTTATAATGAGTTCATATTAAAATGTTAATGTATGCAACATATGTTCATATTATATTGTGAGACTGAAAGCAGGCATTCCAAAATGTTTTCCCAGTCAAATATTTCTGTAGTTTTAAAATGGTAACGTTGGGTTCTCGTTCTGATTTTGGAAGCATCTTGAAAGTCGACCTAAATAGAAGAACTGGATTCTAGCTTGTTCTGGAATGAGTTTTAGTATCTAAGGCCTCCATTACAAAATCCATAGCAAGCTAGTAGTATTTCACACAAAATTTAAAAGATGATTGTTCTCCAAAATAAACCTAGTTGCAGCATTGAGCCTAAAGGAAACTGATCATGCCTGATGTAGGATGTGCAAGAAAAAAATAAGTAGAATTTCTGTTATCTGACTATTTCACATTCTTGTTTGACTGGTGCTCTATCAGGAGGCAATGCATTCTACACATTCATACTACTACCCATGAAGACCCATTTAAGGTTTTAGTTTCCTCAAATTTCTGCATTTTGTTGAATTGTGTTAGGAAACATTTAAACAAGAGAAACGCACAGTTAAATATACGTATAGAGAAAATATAAATGTAAACTGAAAACATACCTTTTTGAATAAAAACCAGATTAGTTACTTAACTGACTTCAATGTTGTTTCCTTTGTCTATGATGCTAATAATAGATGATTAAAGTGCACATTGTGAGCAGCCTCACTTATTTAGAGGATAAACTTTCCCTCATTTAGATTCCCGTGATACCAGATACTGTAGTGTCATGTTTTATTTTTCAGGAACAGTACAGTGAAATGAGAATCAGTATAAACCAGAGACCTGGCCACAGTCGCAGCTTTGGGTTTACAACAAATTGGAGTTCTTCAGGGACCTTTGTACAGACAGTTGAAGAAGGTAAATGTGTATTGACTATACAAATTTTTGTATTTTTATTTAGTTTGCGGTGGCTTATAAATTAAGGTATTTGCTGTTAAGAATGTTGCAAGTACTTAAAAAAATCAGATAGAGAATTAAAAAAAATACCAGTATTTAGTTTGCTAAAGTATTTCTGTGAATCCTCATCTCTTGAAATGGGTTGAGTTCAGAAATGCTAGAAAACATTTTCCTAATCAAAGACATTTCTATAATCACTGAAAAGGCATAAACATGATTACTCAAACATTCACCAAGCTCCTTAGAGAACAGTAGTAAAGGGCACATAAAGATTTTTGATATGCAGATTTTTCCTTTCAGCTAAGTTTAAAAGATTTCACTTTGTATGGTTGTAAACACATGCAGAAAAAACTTAGTTAGGAAGTTAGTATTTGTATTTCAGTTTTACCTTTCTTAGTCATGTTGAATTTTGGAGGCAGTTAATATTTTTAGGCAGTTGCAACTTGCGATTTCAATGCAGTGTTTTTCAGATGTGTTAATACTGAGGAACAGCAAACATTTTTGTCTTGAAGAAAAACATACATAAAGTTTATTTCTAAGCTTTAGTAGTCTTCTGCAGAGAAGCAGCTCAGTTTTCTTAATTAAAAAAACTACACCAAAATACAGCAAAAACCAAAGCAAATCACATTTAATGCTTGTTGTCTGAACATTGGTCTTTCCCATTGCCAGTAATTCTTGAAGAATATTTAATTGTGCCCTTTCTTCCAGCTAACATAAGATCATCCTGAGAAAGGAGAAATAACTGGAAAGTTCTCATTTAGTTAGCCCTTCATTATGCTTTCCAGAAAAGAGAAAATACCATTTACCAGCACTTACTGAGCAGCTTTGATTTTTTTTAATTATTTTTTTTTTTTTTTTAATTTCAAAGTCAACTTTTGGACCTCTCTTCACTATAGCTGGGTACTTCTTTTAATTGGATTGTAACTGTTGATATGTGCTTTGCATGAAGAATAATTTTCCATTTGGTTTCCCTGCTGCTAGGCTTCTGATTTAATTTTGTTACTTGGAGGTAGAGGACTGTCTTTTTGTGCTGCCAGCTGTAAATGAGAAACCTGAGGGTAGTGAATGTTCCTGCTGGTCATTCACAAAGGTCCACGTGGGGCCTATCCCCAGCTCTGTAGGCAAGGAGGAGAAGGCGAAGGCCTTGTTGCTGTTACCCTGATTATGTTTTATTACCATTCTCGCAAAGAAGGGTGCAAAGTAAAAAGATTGAATGGAGAATGGACTACATCTTGATATTCTCATTTATAGACTGTTTAATGTACTTTTTTAAATACTGGCTTGTGTTGTAACGTTATTCAATAGCTGTAGCTTCCTTTAAGGGAATGAAGGATGAAGGAAGTGGACAACCTATTGGAAGAGTAAGATGTGATTTCTGCTAGGCACTTCTGAATGTTGCGTTTCCTATTCTTAAGGATAAATCATAGTATAATTCAGGTTGGAATGAACCTTGGAAGATCACCTAGAGACAACCCTTGCTCAAAAAAGTGTCAAGGCAATTCAGGCCAGGTTGTCTAAGGGCCTTACCCAAGAGTGTTTGAAACCTTCCAAGGATGGAAACTACACTTCTCTGGGCAATGCATAATTATGCTCTCGGAGAAAATTTCCCCTTATATCCAGTGAGACTGTCTCAGTTTATAACCACTGTGCTGTGTTCTTCTGCTGTGAATTTCAATAAAGAGCAGGCTTTCCCTTCTCAATGACCTTCTTGTAGGTTTTGGGGTTGTGGGCACTGCTGTTAGATCCCTCAGCAGCCTCTCTCCTCCAGACTGAACAAGCCTGTGTCCCTCAGCCTTTCCTCAGGGGGAAGTTCTCCAGCCCTGATCATACCAGTGGCCTCCCATGAAACTTGCCCCAGTTTATTGATGTCTCTCTTACAGTGGGACACCAAAACTGGACACAGTATTGTTGATGTGGCCTAACAAATGCTGAGTGAATGACACTTCTGTCAATCTGCTGGTCATGCTGGTGTTCATATAGCCCTACCAGTTCCAGGATACCTCCAGCCCATCAGCCCTCAACCTGTACCATCACTGTGGTTAGTCCATCCCAGGAGCAGGGCTCTGCATTTGTCCTTGTTGAATATCAGGTTCCTGGTCTGAAGGGCAGCCCTGCCCTCCAGTGTATCAGCCACCCTCTCCCTTTTGGTGTGTTTTGCAAACATGATGAGGATATGTTTCACCACCTCCTCCTGGTTATTGATGAACGTATTAAGGAGGACAGGTCCCAGGATATAGCCCTGGGGAGCCACACTTGTAACCAGCCTTTGGGCTGAGTATGAACCAGTAACCACTACCCATTGAGCCTGACAGCCCAGCCAGTCTTTCACCCATCTGGTCATTCTGCCCTGTAGACAATCCCATCCCAACTTTGATACCAGGATACTGTAGAAGATCACATCAAAAGCCTTACTAAGGACAAGGTGGATGTCATCTACCACTCTTCCCTTATCCACAGATCTAGTTATTTCATCATTGAAGACAACCAGGTTGGTCAAGCGTGATTTAGGCTTGATAAATTCATACCAACTGCTCCAAGTCACTTTGTTCTCGTTTGTGAGCCCAGAAGTAGTTTCCAGGAAGACTTTCTCTGATTATGTTGGCATATTCATCATCCTAGCTAGCTATATGATTTTCTTCAGGTGATAACCTGCATTTATCTTTTTATTACTTCTAAATTACTCTATATTCTACATGTACTTTTTCTTCAAAAAATTGTTAAGAAAACTACTTGGCAAGCAAAATTAACTTGTTATAAGTGTTCTCAAAAAACTTAATAAGGAGTTAAGCTTGTAACACGTTTCAGTGAGGCCCATTTACTGCATATAAAAGAAGATTTTTTTTTTTACAGGAATTTTCAGCCTTTATGCTAAAAATTAGATAAACAGGAAGACTTAATTATTAAATCTAAATTGTTCTTCCAGATTCCCCACTGCTATATAATCTTTACTGTTGCAGTCCTTTCCCTTTCACCCACCCTATCATTTTTTGAGATGCTGTTGATGTAGGAGTGCACGTGTCTGTGATCAAACACTTGCAGGCGTGTAGGACAAAGTAAATTTGACCCACTTCCTTCAAGTTAACTTTTTTGTATGATGCCTAGTTAGCTTTTATCTGTCATAATAACAACAGTTGAGGATAGGTTAGAGATAACTAAATACACATGGAAAATTAGTGAATTTGATTGGTTTTATTTTCATTAGAGGATAGTAAGAAAGAAAAATCTTTACCTTCAGGGAAATTTACGAAAAACAACAATGTCTGTTTTACATAATGTAAACTAAATCCTCTATATAGAGAGGATATATAGGTATAAAGTAATTATCAGTGTCTACTGTCATCTTGGAGGAACTGGACAGACAAAGGCAGTTTACACCATACAGCTGTTGCCACCTGAAGTGCCAGTCTCCATAGGCTTCTCTGGGGTGACTTTGAGCAGAAGCCCAATACAGGCACCCTGGTTTGCACTTCTGAGAAACCTTTTTATTCACAGACTGTAGAGGCAGTAGAGGAAGAGCATCTGGCAAAGTTACGTGCAAAAAATTGAGCAGTGTAAGTTGTGCTGTTAGGTCTACACGTGCAATCTAGAGACTGATGCTGTTCATTCAAATCTGTGTGGTCGGGATGTGATTTTCTGGTGATACTATAGGAGGAACTGTGCAATCTTAAATTTCCTTCCTTTCCTAAAACCTGAACCGGTAACCCACATTTTCCCTCACGTGCTTACTGTAACCCAACTGAGGCACTGTTCTCACCTCTGAACTGGGTGTCATCCCAATCTGAGTAAAATGAACATCATCTTTTTTGGTTCCTAGGGCTTGTTCTGTCACAACACAAAACAGGGAAATTATCAATTCTGATGTCTTTCCTCAAGCCTAAAGCGTGGTCTACATGTAGTCAAACTGTATGGTACTAAAGGTCTTAGAGACACAATTCCAAGTGTTACATGATGTTGTTGAAAATAATAATTTCAGTGGTCATGTCTTCAATAGTATCCTTAATAGTACCTTCCATTAATAGATTTTTTTTAAAATCCATTAATTCATTAACATCTGCCTGCCTCTAAGGAGATGCACATTTTTTCCCGTTTAACTATCACCCATGTTTTCTTCCTCCAAATGAAAAACACTACCTTTTCTTCTATAATATTGCTTAATTGGTGTGTTTTGAAAATTTTCCTGATAACTGCTAATGGAGTTTTTAGTCCATTCTTTAAGAAGAATGCAGACAAATAGAATATGGACCTATGCTCTTTTGACATAGAAGATAGTATTGTTTTTTAGTGAAGTATGATGGATCAGTGTTTGGTGCGCTATTAAGAAACATAACATTTCTTTATTTCTTAACTTCTTGAGGTGCCAGGAATATTTAAAGCTATTTGAATCCCTGGTGGATGATCCAGACTTCTAGCAGCATTTTACTAGGGAATCAGAAGAAGGTCAGGATGAAGCATACAGTATCTAAATTCTTCTGTCATGCTTGTCCACATTTGTTTCTGATAATGTAATATGGTGTTGGTTTTGGTATATTTTAAACAAGATATGTGGATTTCACTACTTACTTTGGAAAATGCTTCTGTATTTAAAACAAATAAAAATTTGTTTTATTTTATTAATGTGAGGATTTATTGTGCAATATTTAGTTACATTTTCACTTAGCTTTTCCATTTTCTGTTCTGCTAGGGGAGTAATTGTTAATGGAAGAACCATTCAGATGTAATTCATAAAATTTTACTTAAGGAAGTCTGAGTTTCTCAGCTCATCCATTTTCTGAATTAAATAGGAAAAAGTTATGAACTGGTCCTGTATGTTCTCTGTCCTTAAGCTAATAAAATCCCCTGCCAATGTTTAGTAGTAGATTAAAGAGTATAAAGTACAGCCTGTCTTGCAAAATAAGAGTAGAATTCAAAGTCCAAGCTGCAATAAAATTTGCTTTTAATTGACAAAATAAGTGGAATCCAGAGACATCTAATGGGACAGCACCCAGCAATACTGGTCCAATTACAAGTCAATTCACAGCTAACAAACTATTTTAGTTAAGCAATAAAGCAGTGTGTTCTTGTCAGTAGAGCCCAGAAAATGTAAATAAGAATGAGGAAGCCAGCTTCCTTCTGGAATTAACAAAGTGGAAGCCCTTTTTTTTTTTTTTTTTTTTTTTTTTTTTTCCCTGGCAAGTAAGAGGATTACCCAAACATTGGCTGAATTTCAGCTAATTGTTAGCTACAGACAATGTGGTGCTGCCTCTCTCTTACTGTCCCAGATTCTAAAGGTGAGTTAGTGAAGGCAGAGGTGGGCCCAGAGGCTGTTTATTAAATGGCTAGCCTGAATGTGAATGTTTGCAAGTCCAAAAGACTGATGTCCTTTTCATAAATTTCAAATTGAAACACTGCTTGGATATTAACTGAGTTTAATGGCCTTGTATTCATAGTGCAGTAGATTTTTCCAAAGATTTTCTGAATATCCACCAATAAGCATTTCTTTGGAGGGAAAAAAACCAAATAATTCAGTCACAACTAGGGTAAAGAAACTATTTGTGAATGGAGACATAATTTTATTTATATTCTGTTTTCTGCAGGTAGCCCTGCAGCACTTTGTCAGCTGCATGTAGATGATGAGATCATTGCTATCAACGGCACAAAGGTTTCACGTATGGACTATAGTCAGTGGGAAGAAGCCATCAGCAGAGCACTAGAAACTGGAAACCTGGTCATGGATGTCAGACGATATGGAAAGAATGGTGAGTTGTTTCGTCGGGCAGATACAGTATGCTCTGTAAGGCAAATAAGCTTTGTCTCTGCTGTACCTGACAGCTGAGAGTCCTTATTACCCTTACAGTAGTAATATGTATTGAAGCTAAGTAGTTTGCTAGCATGTCTGTTGCATTTTAACACATCTTGGCTTTTTTTTAACTACTTGTCCATTAGAAATGTCTTGACAAACAAATCTACAAAGCATTGAATTACTGACCTCTCTTGTGCTCTGGCCTGTTTCTTAGAGGATGCACAGGTGAAAAAGCGTGCAACCACCACACAAGGGAATGTAAAATTTTCTTTCTTGCCATACCACAAGAATGAAGAGGGGCTGGTCTCTAGAGGATAGCAATTTTTAGACCCCCTCTCCCTCAATGTGCAGCTCCCTTTCTTCAGGGAAAGAACCTTTCTTCAGGGAGTGTTTCAGAGCCACCTGATTGAGCTTGTGGGTTGTGTAACACCTCTGTGCTGTGATTTTGGCCATTGACCCAAATATTGCGGTGCTGTAATCTCTTCAGAATGGTACTACTTGTTCTGACCAGTGAGTATTTCCATCCTGGCTAAAGGCCTTGTAGCATCTTTAAACTTGCCATGGGTTTAATTGGGATATCCTTTCAAAGCCCCAAAAGAATTTTTCCAGAGTTGGAAGTGTGACCAGTGACTTCTTTCACAGCATAAATACAAAACATTCTTTTAGTGGGAAGCTAGGTAAGAATAAGTTACCAGCAAGTGGGGAGAAAATAGTGGGGTGAGGAATAGACAAGAAACAAATCACAACTTCTACAAGGCCTAAGTGCAAATGAAGAGCGAGATTAGTGGAAAACAACTTACTGACTAAATTTCAGATACTGAGAGGGGAGAAATGATGACATCTGAGAAAAGGTTATAATTTGTCTTTGCCTCATCAGTTTTGCTATTTTAGTTTAGACTGCCTGTTTTTTTTCCCCTCTGTGCTTTCTGACGAGCACAGACACGAAGATGATACTTCCCTGGATAGTCTATGAGTCAAATTGTACCTTGTGTGAGTAAAGTTGGAAGACTTTTCTTGATCCTTACTAATGCTAATGAAATAGTTTCCAATGAATACTAATTGCTCTGTAATGGTAAGCTACTGTAGTCCATATTAGCGAAGCGTCTGGTAAACTTTTACCTGGCTTATGACTAACACTTGCATTTTTGGGGAAGGCGGTCTGCTCATAAAAGCCCTTTTTCCTGTCTTCACAAATTCCACCTGATTTGTGTGTCTCCTTCTGTTGTGTGTGTTTTTTTTTTTGTGTTATTTTAATGTGTCTTCACTAACTGTTCTGTTCTTTGACATTACTGTCTACATTAATTTCTTGATCCTCCACATACCAAAAAGATTGGGGCACAGACCAGCCTTCCCTGCCACATGTAAGGCATAAAATCCTCAATCTCACCAGTATGGCTACCAACATTATAGGTACATCTGAAAATAAATGGATTGATGCAACTTCTGGAGAACACGTTTCAAACGTTTCCAACATATCAACAAAAAGAGATTTCTCCAGCAGCCTTCAGAGTTCTGTGAGTATGTTTTTGAAGGGTTGTGGGATTTGGAGGGAGGAATAAAGTAAAAGTGAAGTGCCTTGATAGGGAGAGGATACCTTGGAAATCTTACTTTAACTTGTATTGCTTAAGGAGTATATAGGATACTGCAAATACAGAGATGGGCCTATGTATGTTTTAAGGTAAATAACATGTTTTTAAAGACCTGCGACTGTCCATTCATGAGTGGACACTGCTAAATGATAAGTATCAAAATATGTGCAGATTATGTTTTAACTAAAATATATAGTGTTTAATCTTTAGAACAGACTTTTACCTCCATTATTAGCATAAATGAAAGTTGCAGCCCCAAAGAACAAGAGTATACATGCTTTCAAATACTTGCAAATAACACCCTTCCTGCCAAGGAGCTAAAATAGGAAGATCTTGGCTTCTAGCATTTTCCTGTAAACTAATGTTTTTTTTATTTTCAGACACCAGTTCACAGCTGGTTATTGATCCCCTTAAATGCCTGCACTTGTTTTATCATATAATCCGCTCAGGAAGTTTTAGATAGTTTTGTATCTTTCTGAGGAAAGTGTTCTGAAGTGTTTCATGATATACAGTTCCTGTCAGGGGAGATGTGTAATTGGATAAACTTCCACAAATCTAATGAACGTAAGCCTTTTATCTTTTAATTTTTTCAGGATACAGAAACAAAATTGATAAATGGAATGCAAGGAGATCTTGGCTCTAGTGAACAAAGAGGTAAACTACCACTGCTTTTCATCCACTAATTGTATGGGTTTGCAACAAGCACAGACACTAAACCTGTAATCATCGCAAGCTTTATACAGTGGGCGAAGTGAGACATTAATGAACTGAAAGCTAGACAGGTATCACAGGATCTAGTTGCATCCAAACTGGGTGTAATTTGCTTCCACGATATGCTAGGCAGTTGGAGAACTGACAACAAGTGACAACCACCCTGTCTCGGCATTAGTGGTTGTAAACTCTCTGTGTGGTAGGGGTGAAAGAGAAGGAGAGGGCCCACAATTTATTCTAATTGCCGCTGCATTGTGTGGAGACTGAGTCAGTATAAATATCGATTTATTTTGCTGCCCAGGAAAAGAATGTAAAGAGTATTCAACTTTTTTTTTCTATTTCAGTTGTGAGGCTTTGGGCATAGTGGTTGTTTTATTATTATTATTATTATTATTATTTAAGTTTGATTCCTGAAGAATGATATTGATGGTTCTAATATGAATAGTAATTACTTACGATGCTGTGAGCCTTACTTGATGACAGTGAGAGAAACCAGATATGTAGACTTCCTAATGAAACATTAATCCCTAAGTGGGAACTTCATATTTCATTTTATCTTGAATGTGGTGATTTATAAGAGAGTTCCCCCAAGAGATCAGTTGCCCTCCAGAGATGCCTTTCTGATGACCTTAAATGGTGATTAGGCTCCTCAGTCCTATTTGGCATCTCAGTCAAGGAGGCTTAAATTAGACAGGGACACTCTGAGTCCCAGTTTGATGCTTGCACTGTTGTTATAGTTGGACATTGTTAGTGATAAAAGTGAACACTAAACAGTATATGATGTAACCTGCTAAAAACTATATTTGTCATTATGAAAGATTAGATTTCCTTTGTGTTTCAGGGGCTTTTTGTTTTTCTGAGTTGACGTTGCTGTAGAATGGAGGTCTAACAAAAGTTTCTTATCCAGTGGTGATAGTCATTAAAAAAAAAAAGCAGAGAGCACCTCATTGACTTGTTTGTATTTTTTGTATTTTTCAAATAGCATCTGAACCTATTTCTTTGAAAAACTTAAAAAGGCGGTCACAATTTTTTGAACAAGGTAAAACAAAGAGCTAACATTTCATGTACTGCCATGAAATTGTTCCTGCTGCACACTCTTCCTAACAAGTCTGGTGCTGGGTACTATACCTCTTCAGCATTGTTTGTTGCAGTTATGACAAAGCAACATAATTAATTTCCCTTCTTTCCCCAGGGTCATCAGGTTATTCTTACAATTCATGGGTCTACCTTTGTGGTAATGGGTCTTTGTGTGTTCTCTTATATCTATAGCTGTTTAAATCTCTTCTATGTTGTTCATACTATTTTTTTTCACTGGGTAGGAGTAAGAAGGATAGCACTCTCTGTTCAGGTTTGCTACTACCTACAAAACAAGAATAATATTGAATATTCTATCAGAGGCTTAGCGCAGACCTCAAAAGAGCTGTTGATAAAATACTGAAGTCTGGATTTGAGTTTAACTTGGTTTGCAGCTCTGTGCTTTCATCTAAATTGGTGGAAAATGGCAGCTGGTGACTTTCCACTGTGGTGGTGTCACAAGATCCCAAGATCACCAATATAAATTTTGAATTGAATATGCTAGATTTTAAAGGCAAAAAACAAGGCACTCAATTTTGGTTTTGTAGGTTGCTTTGGTGTTTTGCATGTCACAACTCACATAATTTCACAAATGTTCTATGTCTAATGCTATCTTCAGACTATGTATGCCATGCTGGTTTGCTGGAGCCTGAAAGTGAAATTCTGGACAACTGGAAGTCCAGTGTGAATGTGGCCAATGATTTTAGTGGAGCCAGGAGTTTGCCTTCAGTGGTGATAGCTTTTGTTTTTTCCGGAAGTGATATGTGGAGTGCCACAGCATAAATCTGTGTTTGTGGTTCTGTTTGCTTTTAAATACTTTTTGCTGCATTGTATCTGCAATATGGTGGTATTTATTGTTGATTGTGTTTTGGTTTGCTGGGATTTGTTTTTTTGTTAAAGGCTGGCTATGAAGTTTGGTTTTTATTTTAATAAATTTTCTAGCAATATTTGGAGTATATCACTTGTGCTAGAGAGGGAGGAGAAGGATGTATTTCTAGAGTGTACACTCAGTACAATTTTGTTAATTTTAAACTTTTGACACTCTACCATTACAGTGTTATGAGAGATTCTTCTCCCTAAACCTGTACAGGCCAGCATAAGCTTACAAGGGTGAGAGAAAATGGGGGCAAAGACAGGTGTTGCCTGTGCCTCCCTTTAGCATCTCCTGGTGCAATTGCTGGAGATCAAGTCTGTCTGGTTGTCACTGTAGCTATTGCAATCTGATTAGAAAGACAAAATTGTGTATTTATAGATTGGTCAGTAGTCTGTGGCTCATTGGATGTCTTTTGTATCCTAAATTTGACCTTTTCTCCACTTCATGTGGCTATACTTTTAACTGAAATCTGGACAGCTAACTATGAAATACACTAGGAAAAAAACAAAGATGATGTTTGGGAAAGGATTATACTTAAACTCCACATTTTCTAAACTTTTAATTTATGAGCATAATATATGTCTCTCTTTAATAATCATCTTGGCACAAGCTAAGACCAAGCATGATAGCCTTAAATAGCTAACATTTGTGGCAAATGGTGACAAACTCACCAAATTCAAATGAGCTTTTGGGAATAAGTAAAGAGAACAGTTGTAAAAGGAAAATACATTATTTTATGGTAGAGAAATTGCCTATGGATGTCTATTGCTCTTAATCCATGTCAAGGGCAGTAGGTGAGGAGCTGCTGTACCCTGGAGCAGCACTCTCAGTATAGGTCATGCTCAACAGTTGCATTTCAGAAGAATAGTAGGAAAACTGTGGCAAAGAACCTCTGTATTGCCACAGTGGGAGATGTACTGCTGATTCAAGCAATTGCTGATGGCACTTGTAAGCATGAAAAGCTTTTAAGCAGTTGCACATCTTAGTTGAAAGCACCTAATGAATTCTTACTCAAGTTCAGTAGGGCAAAATGCAAGCATGGCTTACTAAGGAGGCAAAAATTAGTCTGAAGCTCAGACTTTCCACATTTACGCAAGTCTTGCAGTAGTGAGTAGGTATGGTTCTAATGATTTCTGGTTTTTCTCTTCCAAATCTCACAGGAGGCCCAGAGCCTGCAATGCCTGATGTAAGTACTATTTACAACCTACCGATTAGTTGTATAATCGTGGTCTTTTCCAGAAGCCCACTGCTTTCTCTTGCCTTTTATACTGCTTTAAAGTTGTGATCAAATTCAAGAGTACTGACTAAGATTTTTCTAAGGTGTAATGGAATGGTTGCTTTCTGCCTCTTTAAAGAAAAGGCTAATATAGGTCCTTGTCACTATAACGCTGTGGTGTTTGTGGTGGCTTTTATTTCTAACTTAAAAAAATGTTTTAAAATGTATAGCATTGATTAAATGGATGAAGATAATATTATTTCATTTTTGTGCTATATCAGCTCCCAGTCCCATCCATTAGTGCTCCTAGTCGTCGGGTTTGGGATCAAGAGGAAGAACGAAAACGACAGGAAAAATGGCAAAAGGAGCAGGACCGTTTATTGCAGGTATAATTAATCTTCATAATCATGGACTGGCAATCCCTGGGGTGCAGCAACTGTTAGGGAACAAAAGAATGTCAGGAGGATGGAGCCAGGCTCTTCTCAGTGATGTCCAATGGTAGGACAAGGGGCAGTGGATGCAAGCTGGAAC
This sequence comes from Antrostomus carolinensis, assembly GCF_000700745.2. Classification (NCBI taxonomy): domain Eukaryota; kingdom Metazoa; phylum Chordata; class Aves; order Caprimulgiformes; family Caprimulgidae; genus Antrostomus; species Antrostomus carolinensis. The sequence continues at coordinate 115,171 of NW_010327947.1, forward strand.
ACAGGAGGTTCCACTTAAACTTGAGAAGAAACTTCTTTACAGTGAGGGTGACAGAGCACTGGAACAGGCTGCCCAGGGAGGTTATGGAGTCTCCTTCTCTGGAGACATTCAAGACCCACCGGGGCACCTTCCTGTGTGATCTCGTTTAGGTTCCTGCTCCGGCAGGGGGATTGGACTGGATGATCTTTTGAGGTCCCTTCCAATCCCCAACATTCTGTGATTCTGTGTGATTCTGACTCCTGTAACTCTTCTTACTGATGGCCTAAGTGGACTTTCAGATACATTTGCTAGGCTGCAGTTGCACACACTAGCAATTATTCAGCAAAAAGAGGATAACGCATTAGTGAACTTCATGAAATCAAACCCAGACTGTGTATTCAGTACAGCCAGAAGTCCTCAATCATCCCAAGGCTGGTATACTCTTACTGGCAACAGAATTTAAAGGATAAGCAAAGACCAAAGGGGCAGTAGTCGTCACTTTTGACTGAATTGAATTTTTTCCCCTTAAGGAAATTGTCTCTAGAATGAGTTTTACCTTCAGTTAGTGATACTGCTTTATATTCAGAGGCGAAGAGAAGGCAGTCAGTGCTATGGTTAGATGCCTGCTAGCATCCTCTCATTTAGCAATTAGCTAATCAGTTGGCATCAACCTGGTTCCCAGGACCTCTGTGAGTCAGGAAGCTGAACCTACTAGACACAAAACCACCTTGATAACCAGTTGCTAGAGATGGAGGAAGGTGTTGCAGAGGGAAGCGACAATGTTTGCCATCTTGGGACAGCACAAAAAACAAGTACATATCTCCTCAAAATTCTCAGCTCTATGAAGCATGAGCTCATTCAACCAAATTCAACAAGACACATCTCTGATTTACATTAGTTATCTGAAGTTTATTGGCTAGGAGAGGCTTCAGTGAACATCATTTACTCTGAACAAGCCCTCTGAATAAGTCTGGTGCATTCAGCAGAAAACTGTGATGTCAAAGTACAGCTTAGTGACTCTGTTGCTTTTTGGGTGTTTTATCTTTTGTCATTCCTTTTAGCTTACAAACTCTGCAAGGCAAGAACTGTGCCTTCCTAAACATATTTGTGGTCTCTGTTATGGTTTGGTTGGTCCATTTGATGCCTGAAGAGATGGCTTTAAAGAATGTAAACCTTGGCTCCCCTTTCTTGAAAGCCCGCTGCCATAATTTTTCTTTTCTTTGCTTCTCCTTTTTTAGTTCTGAAGTAGCAAATTTGGCCAGAGTAGTAATGTTCTTTCTCTTCCCCACGGTCCCACTAATGAATTTTCAAATAACAGAGAAGGGAAGCAAAGTATTCCTTTGCTATTTCCAACATCTTAGAAGGAATACTTTTGACATCATTAAATATTTTGCTTTTCCCAAGGTGTAAGTGGTGACTGACAAAACCACCAAAAACATATATTGCATATCTTGAGTAATGCCTTAAGATGTTACATTGATTTCATACAAAATTCAGTCATAGGACAGATTTGGAGGCCCAGAATTTGTTTTTTGTTTAGATAACATTCTAAAAGACCAAGAGTTCTTGCTCAAACCAAATTGCTGTCTCATATTTCACTTAGTGATCCCTTTATATTTACCCTATTAATGTGCCCAGTTCCAAGTTAAATATAATCACTCCATCTTTCAAGAAATAACTTAGATAGTTGAATTTTGTTCAAATGGGAACTAAACTGTAAGACAGGGAATAAAACAGATGTGAGATCAGTTGATATGAGACTTAGTGTGTAATAAGCCTGGATTCTCTGAAATAAATTGCAGAACTCCTTTTGATTGTATTTGAGCCAGGATTTCATTCACTCGTGGCAGACCTAATGTCCTAGTGGAGCTCAAGCATGTTTTTACCACTCTGGTCTGTTACAAAACACATTAAATAACAGTAGTACATTTTAATGCAAATAAAACATACCATATTTCTTATTTGTGTGTTTAACTTCAATCTCACCTAATAGGAGAAATACAAACGGGAACAAGAAAAACTGAGGGAAGAATGGCTACGAGCTAAGCAAGAAGCAGAAAAAGAGAGCTCCAAGTATTTTGATGAGGTAGGCTATCAATGTGGCTTCACTTCTGACTGCTTAGTTTTGTGGTGACATTTTTCCCTAAGAGTAGAAGCATGCAGGCAGGAAAAAAAATTATTTTGCTATGTCATTTATCTTCTCATTGTGGAAATTAAATCATTGTCTATGACTTGGTGGAAAGAAGTTGCAAAAATGGGAAGGAAAGAGCAAGTTGGATGTTTTGAGACCTGTTGCATTTGACTTTTTTCCTTATGGATTGGTTAGGTAACTAACACCAGAAATATATTGGCAAAAAGTTACAGCACGTATGATTTATTGTGACCAGAATTAAATGGTCACCTTTGCTGTATACCTCATGTTACTTGTTGGAATTCTGCTTCCATATGCCATCATTAGGCATGTTTGTAAGTGTCTGGTTGCTTATTTGCATCCAGTTCATCCTATCTCTGATAAGTTTACATATCAAATCAACTTCAGGTTTGCTATCATATGTTTCAAAATATTGAATGCGTGTGGTTTCTGTAGATGCTAACTTCTGTGGCTGTTGCTTGTGGGAAGATGAACAGGTTTTTTCCTGAGTGTAGGAGGTGTCTGAGGTATCTCCTGTCTATTGCTATGCATGTGCTGCTTCAGGCATCCTAGCTAGATCAGCTGTGTTTGTATAGTCATGAACAAGTAGACTGTAATTTAAGGCTTAGGACTTCAATAAGAAAGCTCTTTGAGTTGTTAGAGGACTTTGCTGTACAAGAATGTAAACCATTTCATTTCTTTATTATTATTATTATTATTGGAAGTTTGGATGGACCAGTCCTTAATTGTCAAACAGTATTTGTTCTCTGCAATTAAAACATCTTTTGACCACTAAAAGATCTTTTCTCATGTTTGGGGGAAGAGTCAGAGTGGTAGACCTGAGGCTTGACTTTCAAATGGCTGGATAATAGAGGAGGACGGGGGTTTCCTCCATGTAATGATTTACATGAAATTTATTGGTCTGATGTACACGTGCAGTGTATATCTTGGCGTATACGCTCTTGGGTAGATCTCAGGTTTCTAAATCACAACCACAGGGCCACAAAAATGATCACAGGGATGGAATGCCTCTCTTATGAAGAAAGGCTGAGAAAGTTGGGGTTGTTCAGCCTGGAGAAGAGAAGGCTCCAGGGAGACCTTATTACAGCCTTTCAATACTTAAAGGGGGCTTATAAGAAAGATGGGGACAGACTTTTTAGCAGGGCTGTAGCAATATGACAAGGGGTAATGGTTTTAAACTAAATGAGGGCAGATTTAGACTAGATATAAGGAGGAAAGTTTTTACAATGAGAGTGGTGAAGCACTGACACAGGTTGCCCAGAGAGTTGGTAGAAGCCCCATCCCTGGAAACATTCACGGCCAGGTTGGATGAGGCTTTGAGCAACCTGGTCTAGTGGAAGTGTCCCTGCTCACTGCTGGGGGGTTGGACTTAGATGACCTTGAAAGGTCCCTTCCAACCCAAACTATTCTATGATTCTAAGTCAAAACAGTAGGGAGAAATACAGGGTATCATGGAAGAGTTTGTTTTCCCTGGGTATTTAAGCAGAGATGGGATGGTTTTTACTTCTAAAGTAAGTAATACTTTAGAAAGCAGAATGTTTCACATAGTTGTGGCCATGCTGCCCACAGCGCTTACTAAGGCTGCCCTGTGGAATGAAGCTCTTGCATTAGGAGAATATGCTAGCCAGCACTCAAAACATGAAACCAACATACACACTGGGTCTTGCATTGAAAAAGTGCTTGGGATGCTTTTTACACAGTCTTTCCTCATAGAATAAATGAACCTTTTTCTGAGTGAGCAATCTGTTTAAAAAACAGCTCCCTTGCCTAAAAACATGATATTTTTTCTTTGCTACAGGAGCAGACTGTTCTGACCTTAAACACAACGTCTGTCTCTGCATGGGCTCCATCTGTGTCCAGCTGGAGAGCAAGTCCTGAAGTGAATACTCCAGAGGAGCCAGAAGGAGATGGAGGACATGAGCTGGCGGCACGCTTGCTGGATGAGGAAGAAGAAAGGAGGAGGCTTCAGGAAGAACGAAGGATCCAGGAAGAAGCTGCCCTGCGCTTTGAGCAAGAAAGGGAACTCCAGGAACTGGAGCTTGAGAGGCAACAAAAAGAGAGGGAACAACAATATGCTGAGGAGCAGAGGCGGCGGGCAGAGATGGAGGAGCAGAGGCGGCGGGCAGAGATGGAGGAGCAGAGGCGGGAGGCTGAAAGGCAGAGGGAGGTGTCAGTGGAAACTCCTCAGTACCAAAGGTGTGTGCTTGTGATGAGATGTACTCTCACTTCCTTCTGCATTAAAAATTCAGACACATTTCTAAAGGGAGTGTGTATGTCCTGAATATGGAAGTGCATTCATGTAAGACTCACACTATAATCAGTCAGTGCAAGATACCACAGGATAGCCTTTCTTTCTAAAGGCAGAAGACTCAAACATAAGACAAAGTCTTTCCCCATGAATCAAGTGCTTTATTAACTCATTTCAGCTTGTTTTTTAAATAGGAGATGTATATACAGTAATTACAGCCAAATCAAAGATGACCTGAAACACTTAACGTGAAGATTTTGTAAGAACCCCACATAAGCTTGTAAATTGAGAGCCAGTGGCTCAATATACAGTGCTTTCAGAGGAAATACCAAGTTAACTCTTTTCCAACAAATGTGTGACTGATTTTTCCAGACTCCTTTCTCATTTTAGTTTGACAATGCGACAATAAAGTTTAATTGCATCACTGGGTTAATTTGTTAAAGAGAGGCATCATGGTATATGAGTGAATAAATACTGGCTTAGATATCATAGACTGTTAGAAGTACCCACTTTAGATATATTTATTCTAGAGCATGAAAAAATGTCTTCCATTCCCTTCTTCAGCAACTTGTTTAAAAAAACCAAAACCAAACCCAACTATGTTTACAAGCACATGCTCTTTCCCAGAAGTTTTCAGACTGCTATTACAGGCATGGTGGGAGATTAATCTGTCTGAAATAGATTAAAACAGTAAATTTTCCCTGTTTCTTGAGTATGACTAGCCTTGCTGTTTCTCTTGAGGATTTCCCTCTTTTCTTATACAAGTCGTAATTGATGACTGAAGATAACGCGTGGTATCAAGTTATGTACTAGGAGAAGAAAATAGGATTATAAAGTTGCATATATTTGCAGGGGAGATTGCGAGACCTGGAGTTTCTTCAGCTCATTGTAAATGACTGCTCTTTAAGATCCCTGCTGAGCAAAGCAGAGGTACAGTTGTTACAGTGGCTAAACAGGTTCTTCTTGGCAGCTGAGCCAGGGTATCTCTACAGTTTTAGCTTGCCCCAGTTGCAAGCTAATAGGACTTTGTGTGGTAACTTACAAAGCTGCTGCAGTATCTGCATATCTAAATCCTTGATATGTGCTTTCGTCTCGGGGGTTTTCATTGCTTCTGAGGTTGCTGCCAAAGGATGTGTTTTGCTAAACAAGGATGGCTTTGCTTAATAGTCAAGGAACAAGTTCAGTGAAACTGGAATTTAAAATATCTAGTGTTAAATGTTTGCTTTGTGATGCTATCCAAAGACATGACTTGAAATCTGAAATGTTATATAAACATCTGTGAAGACATGATACTTGCTACAAAGAGCATTGAGGTTGGGGACAGGCAGCTGGAAGAGCTTTGTCCGTGGATGCTTCTCTATGGGTTACCAACTGCACCTACACATTTTGCTAGAATATATGTGTAACTTTTAGAAAACTACTGTGTTTGGACAGAGCTTACCTCCTGGCTTTTAAACAGATGAGATAATCACTGTCATATACTGATACTTATAAATTTTGCAGCATCTTAAAAAGTCTTTGGGGTTTTTTTCTCTTATATTTTCATGTTTCTAACATATCTGAACTTTCTCGTTTTTGTCTGTGTATCCTTACTGTTTTTTCAACTTCTAGAAAATGTTTCTTTGTTTAATACATGTTTTCTTTTACCTGTATTTTGTTTCTAGACATTATGAGCGCTATGAAGTTTCTAAAACAATAGAGGATCGAGCTGGCCATCCTCTCATTGACAGGTAATAAGAAATTTAATGGATAGGTAGGTTGAAACATCTTCAGCAATGAGAATTAACCATTTTGGTGTGCTCAGGCTTGTCACTTACAAAAATGTAATTTCGGGCAACTTTTCTGACAACTTTTCTTTTTCTGCCTTCTTTCGTTGGCTGTGTTTCTGACTGATAAAATTAAGCCTCCTTAGAACTTTTTCACTCTTTGTTTTTGGTTTTTTTTTTTTTTCCTTTTATTCCCTTAAGAATCTATTTTTAGTGGGAAATATTTGTGTCTATGTATGTTTCTTTCTGTATTTGAACATAATATATCTTTTTTTTTATTAGGCATTATGAGCGCTATGAAGTTTCTAAAACCATTGAGGAGCAGCCTGACCAGACATTTGCTGACAGGTATGTGTGATATTGAATCTCAGCATAGACTGTAACATCAGCATTTCTGTGTCAGAAAGCTTTGAAACTTACAGTAAAATCTAGCCATGGAGCTAAGTGTGTACTTTTTATTGGTGCTTTGTTTTGCAGTTTTTATGGAGTGTTTTCATATTATAGCCAAACTTTTGGCAAATTACATGCTGTGCTGTAAACAACAGTCAGTCAGTAGAATTTTACTGGGAAAAGCAGAACTATAAAGAAGTAAATATGTGGGTGGTTCTAGACTTCTCTGGCTGGGAAACAATTTCAGATAATATTGTGGTTGTGTCATAACGTGCTATACCAACTAAGGTGCAGTCATTCCAATCAGGATTGTGCAACTTAAAGAGAATAAACAGGGAGGGAAGTGAGAGGCAGCTACAGAGTATTTATCAGGAAGATAGTAGATGTGTCACTTGTTAAGTTACACTCTCTTACCTTGGCTATTTTCTGGTTTTTGTTTGGTGGTTTGTTTAGGGTTTTTATTGTTGGGTTTTGTTTGTTTGTTTTGGGGTTTTTTAATTTCAATAGAATATATTAGAGATTTGGGCTCTTTGAATAGGCAACTTTTTCTTCTCCCTTTTAGTAACTGGGCTACGGTTAAAAAATGCTGAAGTAACTTAAATGCAGAACATTTATATCAGGTCTTTGTCTTAGATGGTATCCCACAGTAGTTCTGAAAGATCACATCTCCGTATTTAATCAGTTCTTACAGTTGGAGTGAGCATACCTTTTTTTTTATATTAAGAAGAAGCCCAAAACTTGCAGGGTAAAACTAATGGATCTGTTACTAACTGAAGATCTACATCTAACTTAAGAAAGTGACTACACTAAATAGTTACATCTTAGATATATGTGACTAGGACACTCAGAGGCTAAAAGCATCCTGGGCAAGGCTGCCCTGGTCTTTGGAGGTCCTATTTACTACAAGCAATGGTGAAATTGTTGCATCTTCTCAAACAGATAATAAAACAGGTCTGCACCATAGGACAGACAGTCGGAACTTGGGGGAGCAAGAAATGTGATGCAGTTCATGCATCATTTATTTACGGGCAAAGGACAAGACTCCCTCAAAATGCTGTTATGCAGCCAATGCTGTATGTAAAAACATTGCTGTGACAGCAGAAACCAGCAAATGGTTTCTGTTCTTTTCTGAAGTATTTTAAACTAAGAAACCGGCTATGTTACTCGAGACTAACAAGTTGCTGAAGCTCCTGCTCTGTACTGTCAGAAAACCAGCTTTTTGCCATTTGTCTTCCCGTATATTGAGTGACATTTCTTGCCTAAAACTCATTAAAAAATTATGCTACTGGGTATAATCAGTGAGTAATAAATTTCCCAAGAAAAATCTACATGCAGTGTTTGAGGAAGTGTTTTGCTTATGGCCTAATAATGGTGCTGAAGTGTGATTTTTAAGTTTCTCATGAAGTTAAATAATTCATAAACCTGCTTTGAAAGTTATCAGTTCTTTGACTGTCTGACTGTAGTCTTCATAAAGCTTCCACAGGGAAGTTTATGTGTTTTTGTTGAAGCAAATACAATTATCAGCTCATTATACTTGAAGCACTGGGAACTTTCAGTACATGATTCTAACTTTTAATCAGTGATTACCTGTTGATTTCTAAACACTGACATCTTTTTTCTCCCTTAATATCCTCTTGGTCTTTGTTTGAATATTTTGTGCCTCTTGTTTTTCATACAGCATAAGTTGTTGATAGAAGGGATGGTGAAAGAAGGGGCTATGTATCTGTGGCCTGCGATTATAAGATCTTTGTGATGAGATCTCCTAACTGAGACAGAGAAATAAATGTTTTCTATATCCTTAGGAGTAAGTCCAAGTCAGCTTCAGAACTGAATGAATTCAACACTGTCAGAAATGGTCAGTATTGTTTAATTTCCATTATTTTTAAAATGTAGTTCAATTGTTTTGAAAACAGATGTATTGGATGTAGTCAGCCTAAGAAAATTCATTGTCAAAATGCGTTTTGATAGCTGCATTATAATTCAAATTCATACCACACCACAATTTAATGAAGTTTTAACAGCAAGAGGAAATTCATACAGTAACATATAAACCTAGGACAAACATGTTTAACTGCTCTTTTGAAGTGCCATGGTAGTGATTACAAATGGATCTTAGATGCTTACATTTTAGATGACTGATACATGTATCAGAATAAACCAATCGTGTAGGTATGTCTTTGAAGACGTACGTGCTCTTGATATATTGACTCTGTCCAAAAAAAGCTGCACATACCAAGATGCTTTCTAATGTATTTAATACAACTGTTTGCTCTTTTTAACTCCTGTTAGTGTAGGAATAACACAGCTAGAAGTCACTTCTCAGTACTACCACAATGGCTTGTCCTCTGGACTCTTCTTCATTGCTGCCTTTCTTGAATTTTCCTTCAGTCACATTAGTGCATGTTTAGAGGAATGTGTGTAGAAAGAACAAACCAAATTTTTAAGTATGTCAGAGTAGAAAATGCTCAAAAGCTATTTCTGTGTCTAAAACATAGTTTAAAAAGTAATCTGAAGTAATCATAGAAAAGTAAATGGTGTATTAGAGGAAATATTGCATATTGACAGCACTGCTTTCACACATTAAGGCTTGGTCATTGAAACTAATGAGCAAGTAAACTTACACAGTATTTTAAAATGGTAATTGATAGCAATAAAACAAAGAGCAAATCTGTAGTCAGAACACTATTTAAAGGGATTGAAATTGCAGTTAAATGACTTATCACTGGGTCATTTTCTTAATTAGTATTACTGTGAAAAATAGTTATTGCATCTGGGACATAAAGAAAAAATGTCTTGTTTGATTCCCTTTCCAAAATTTAAAAGGCTGTAAGCTTACACAGTCTTGTCTCTCTCTCCTTCCCCCCAGCCCATATATTCATATAAAGCAATGTGTTTAGTGCCTTGGATAAGGAAAGAATTCTTGAAAACAGGGACAACTTAGTGAAAAAGAGAATCTGAACCCCTAAAGGGAAAGAAGGTATCACACCATTTCCATACGTGCTTCAGTTTGTATTGGAGGAAGAGTCCAAACTGTGACACTAAAAGAGATCTTACCCTTTTAAAAACACTTGTATGTGCGTGTACATGTGTGTACACACATATATATAAGCATATACCTTTGGGAAGTGAAGGAAAATACAGGAAAATACCTATTTGTATTTAAGTTAAACATCATGTAAAAGGCCACATTAATGGAAACATGAATGAAAAAAAAAAGTAATAATGGTGTATTGCCAAGTTTGATATTGGTCACCCCACTGTAAAAAGGAACTGGGGAAACTTGTGAGTGTGGTGATGAATGACTGCTTTTGCTCTTATAGCCAGGGTGTGATACACTGGATGTGTGATAAATACTTTTGTCCCTTAAAGTGTCTAGCTGGAGTTTGCACATGTTGTCCAAACAGGTACTCAGAGCAAATATTCAGAGAGGTCCTGGAACGTGGGTGAGTCACAGAAGAAATCTCAGAAGGAGCACAACCTGTCTGCAGCAGAGTTGGAGAGACAGCAAATCCTTCAGGAAATGAGGAAGAAAACATCTCTACACACAGACAGCAGCTGGATTAGGCAGCGCAGTTCCAGTATACATAAGGAGCCTATTAGTCTGTACAGCAATAGTATGAGGAGGTAGGAGTTGTGTTAAAAATTAACTTTGTCTCTCATAAAATATTTTTGTTTGGTTATTCTAAACTTCAGCTTGTATTACAGAGCACAGAAACAAATCAAGTCTGTGAAATGCTGTAAGGTAAACTGAATAGCACACAGATAGAAGAAAGTAGCAGTACTGCAGCTGGGATTAAATATTTTTTTTGCAAATAAAGAATGTAGATGTGACCTGTAAATAATTCAGCTTCTTATTTCTTGGTCAGTGTACCAGCAATGGAAATCAGTAAGCGTGCCTTGTCATTGACAGATATGATTAAGAATTTCAGCATGACCAATTTATTGTGTAAATTGATTATTATGGTTACAGAATATACCTGGTTTTAAATGGAAATATGTCAGAAAGTCTGGAGTTTGTTTCTTGCTTTAAGTAATGTATGAATGCTGGATTTGTCACTTAGGAAACAGACAAGTTATCAGTCAGGAGAGTGTTTGGCTATTGAGCCAACACCTTGTACCTAGATGATGCTATCCAGTCTGGGTGGATTGCTATTTCCATCTGGTATCCCTTGGAGAAAACAAAAACAAACCTGGTATCTCAGGTCGGTCGTTGTACAGCAGATTTTGATATGGTTCACCCTGATAAGGCTGGAGTGAAAAGTGTTTTGCCTTTATTCTGTAGTGGTTCAGTGCCTCCTCTCTTTCACCTCACCCGCTTTTTTTCCCCATGAGACTAGGCTTGGACACAAAGGATAGTTTGTGGCTCAAACATTTTAAATCTGTACGTGAGGAATATTGCTCAGGGCGATCAGACAAACATATTCATGCTTGAAAAATCTTAAAACTGCTAGGATAATATTTTCCTTTGTTTTAAAGTAAGAATATAGTAGCACTTCTGCTCCAGCTGTACTGCCACTTATATTTGTATGTGTCCCTGTATTGCAGAGGGGAGTCTTTGGACAATCTTGATTCTTCAAGAACGAGCTCGTGGAGGCACCATTCACGGCTGAACCAGTCCGTCTCCTCTTCGTCTCTGTCCTCTAGTCAAGATTTCAGTCGCCCGGTGTCCACTTCAAACCGAGCCTACATGTGCACTCCTTCCTCCAGCAAAGCAGCTCCTGCAGCCACCTCTGCGAGAGCCCACTCTGTGTCCCAGGCAGCCCCCCAGGCTCAGTCTTCCCTCTCTGCTTCCCAGACAGGGTCTCAGACACGCAGCAGGTGAGTGGGTGCTCTTCCACTGGGAAGGTGTAAATGTTGAGCCCTACTAAGGAGCAGACTTTGTCTATTTGGTGGTCTGCAGCAGTGTTCTTACCCATAACATTGATTAACCAGTCTGAAAAGTACCTGGAGTTTTCTGGCTGGACGGGATGGTGGAAATATAGGCTGGGATTATCTCCCTGCTCCAGTCATTCAGAAAATTCCCCAGGTTTGTCATCACAGCTTGACATCGGTTAAAAAAACAAAGGAACTGGAATAATAAATCTCCAGTCTCTAAGCTGCATGTTGGTTACCAAAATGATTAGTGAAAGCCTACTCCAGATGGCATTTCTGACATTTATTTTCTTAGGTTTGTTTTAACAAAAGATTCCTGAAACCCATGCTTTATGGCCATCATCTTGGTCTCTCCTCCCCCCTTCCTGGCATGTGGTCAATATCATCTCAAGGAGCACTCAGGAATGCTCATAACCCATGACCCTGGAGAATTACGGAGTAGGATGTTGGTTTTAAACTAGGAGGAGAAAGCAAGAGTTGCAACATATTTTGAAACAAAAATGGAATTCAGTTGTGGTAGGGTAGATAACTCTACTGTTTTATGTACTTGAAACATTTTAAAAATACCTTGGGATGAGACTATAGAGAATCATCCCCACAAAATTATGTGTATTATATAGCAACTGTGAACACTGATTCACTAGCTTTTACATTCTCAGATATTTTGTGATAAATTGACCTTTTTTTTTTTTTTTTTTTTTAAAGCTAGGCTCCTACATTCTTTACGATGTAAGAAAATTACCTTCTTAACCATGTTTGCTTATCTTGTTCTCACTTCCATTTGCTAACATATTGGTAGATCTGTGTAAACTGACCTCTGTATGGCTTATGTTCAAAGAGTTAACATAATATTATATGTCCAGGACTAGCCTTCTGTTATCTAACAAGGTGCAGATGGTGGGACTTGGCAGGGTGCTTGCTAAAACTTAGCCTTCGGGATAATTCCCCACAAATAAGGCAGGAGCACAAAACCTGCTTTCTTACTCTCCAAACTTAACAATATACTTTTAATGTTTATTTGTAGAAAGTATTTTACGTAATGAAATATCTCCCAAGAATGTGACAGAATTTCTTCATTTGTTCGTATATGCCTTTGATCTAAATTATACCACTTCAGCTTTCCCTAGTTTTAGATCTACTGTAAATAATATTAATTTTCAGTTTATTTTCCACAAGCAGCTTAATAGTCCACTTTTTACCAGTATGTTTTTATTTTTGATCTCAAAAAGTCTGTGATAACTTTTCTGTGTCTTTTAAACTTTTTCAAGCTGGTTTTAAGGATTTTCATTCTATATTTAGGTCAGTCAGTGGGAAGAAAATCTGTTCATACTGTAATAACGTTCTGGGCAAAGGAGCAGCCATGATCATTGAGTCTCTTGGTCTTTGTTATCATTTACATTGCTTTAAGGTGAGAGCTGGGAGTCACATCGTGAAGGAACAGGAACTAATCAGGAGCACGCATGGCTACTCAATGTTATGCTCACAGGGGCTCTTACTAATCACCTGCTTTGCCTTCTACTCTTGACAGCGTGGTGCATGCATATTTCCATGAGGCGGTCCTATCTGCAGGCATTTAGCACTCAACTCTAGAAATATTTCTTAACTGCCAGAGCTAGCAAGTAGGACTTTGACAAGTAAGATGGGAACGTTGGCTGTGAGATCAAAGTTTTTCCTTCTTCAAACAGGCAGCAAAAATTTGGAAGGTGCTCCTCCAAGAGAAACCAGCTCCTTAAAAAATCAGTGTCTCAGCCTGGACCCTGGCAATTGATCATTTAAGATGACCCATCACTTCTAAGCTAAGCCTATCAGACAGGGTTCCTGTGGTGTTTTCCAGGCAAAGGCACGTTGGCAGTGTTGAACATGGCAGGATCAAACCCAGCACCAAAGCAGAAGCTGCGTTTAGTGATGCTCAGCTCTGGTCAGAAGCTAGGTGTATTAGCTTATGCTTAGCATTAAGACATAGTTACATGGTTTCCAGTGAGTTTGGGGCATACACAGAGATGAAAGAGTAAATGCCTGCCTGCAAATGATGTAAAAGCACTCCTAGTTCCCCTTCTCTAGGACCAGGTGAGGCATGAGACTCCTGTGTCTGGTTCCCAACACTTGTCTCCTGTGCCCAGCTCAAATGCGTCACCTGTAGTACTACAAGGGATTGACTCAAAGCTCTTCCTGGTCCTGCCTGCCTGAGCAGGAGGAACAGGAGTAATCCATAGGGACTGGTCATCATTCCCTTTCTGCAGAACATGTATTTTGTGCAAGGGAGTCCTCCCATAGCTCCTAACCTGCAATAAGAAACATACCAAATTCTGTTTTTCAAATTTCTGAAGATTAATGAACTGTTGAACAGACTGCCATCTAAAAGATTCACTACTCATTTAAGCAGGCAAAGGATCTGTCCTTCTGTAGTCAGCAGAGTGCTTTGTTTTGTAAATTCAATAAGGAAAATGTCATCCTTTGGGTTGCATTCCTTCCAGAGGTGGTTCATATTCACAGCAAAGACTTGTTCAGCCATCTTAGTTAAATAGTTTAATGTTAGAACGAAAGCTATCCAGTCCCTTATTCATGTGTTTATTCAAGATAAATGAAATTGGCCCCTTCTCTCCGAATAGGAACTCGTTTCTGTGATGCAAACCCAGGAAACTGGGGGTGCCTAAGTATTTGCTGCTTTGAGTGCCAAAGGGCTGAGGACACCAGCAGCGTATAGTGCCACATGGAAATCTGCAAGTAGCACATCCAGGTGTTCTGTGCCAAAATTGCTGTTGCCGTCTAGAGAACAAATTTTTTTCATGTCGAGCCAGTTTTAGTTTTCAGAGAAACTGAAGTTCAAATTAGATTTAATAAACTAATCTCTAAAAGCAGTCTGCTTTATGTTTGCTTAGTTGGTGTACCCCTGCTCTTTGTTGTCCAGTCGTCGCCTTAAAATACTTTCTCAGGGTTGGTTGCATTTTGATCTACTAATCATTATACATTTGCTTCTAGTGATTGTGGGTTTATGGTTCAAGCTTTGTTGCACTTAATCCAAGCTGCTTTTGAACAGCTTTTTAGTTTCTTAATATTCTGTAAGGAGTTGCTAATTATTCATCTATCATACAGTGTGTTGCCTGTGGATGTGACCTTGGAGGATCCCGCTCTGGAGCTGAAGTTAGGATCCGAAACAACAAACTCTTCTGCAACGACTGCTATATCAGATTTAAAAGTAAGGCAATTCAACTGCAGTGTGCGTGACTGTAGTTCTTCTCTCTGCTGTGCCACCTCAAGTGTTTGCACAGCTGAACCACTCAATAGCTTTCACCTTTAGCCTGAAGGTGGTATATTAGCGAATAGGTTCAGCAAGGTTTGCTGGCCAGTTTCTGTCTTTTGTAGGGTAGTCATTCCGAACTTCTAACTTGCTGGTAGCTGATTTTTAGCACCTAGTTACTAGGCAGCTTCAAGCAGGCAACGCAGTCTAGTCATCCTCCTTTCTTCATAGATCTGAGAATGTGGTGTCAAGGAGTTGTCAGTCGCTGAACAGGCTTGTCTTGATAGCAGAGAAGTACTTTTGAAAAATTGTCTACATTTTTTAAAAAAGTAATCTGAATATGTATTTAATTCAGTCCTAATACATACCTGGAAAGCTATTAGTTTATCCTGTGCAGGTGGCACAAATGCTGGTTTCTTTTTGCGATGATAATATTATTTGAATTATAGGTCTGTGATTGGTTATTCATTTAGGTACAAGTTCAGGAGGAATTGATTTACTTACAGATCTTAATTAAAAGGTGCAGTATAATTTTTTTCCTTTCTTATGGTTTGCAGAATTCTGATTTACTGGAGCATGATGTTAAGGCTTTGAATAATGGGTTTGGTTTTTTGCTGTCTTAGATGATGGTAGACAACCTCCTAATTTTGACAAGTCTTGGGAGTTATATGGCTCCATTTTTATGTAGAAAATATTGAATTCTCTAGAATGATAAAATTCAGCTAAGGGAAAGCATTTCTGAATTACTTCCTGGGATACATATCAGCGTTTCTTCATGAGCCCGGCACATTTTTCTCATGGTGGACCAGAAGGCAGTGAAGGGAACAGGATACTCAGGCTACAACGCATCAGCAGGACTTGGGCATCTGCTAGCCCAGGAAAAGAGAAGCTCTGCATCTGATGCTGTTTTCAGGCTCTCTTTGGCTTATAAGAAGAGGAAAAGCTGCCTGCAGCACACGGAAATAATTGTGTGGTGCCTGAGCTAAAACCAGAAAACCTCACATCTCTCCTTGATGCTCACAGTGCTTTCACAGAGGCTAATGTGAGGTGTGAGGGTGCCGTTGTGATCAGTGGAAGGAGGGGGAGAATCATCCCCCATCCATCTGGAGGTGATCCAGAGCACTGGGTCATATCACTCCGAGTTAATTTTCGGAGAATTTATGTCCTGCTTGATGGCAAGACTACACCAAAGTGACTGTGTTCCTATTTGAAGCACTGAAATGTGTGGGAGGTTCAATCTGGAGCCTGCTCATGTTGTTTTTGCTTTATCTTTTCTTTTAGCGGGCAAAATTGCTGGATGAGATATACAAGTAGTGGGGGGAAAAAGAAAAAAAACTTTGTTTTTTATTATTTCCTGGCAAGACAGTATTCAGGAGTTAGGTGATGGAAGTAACCAAAAATTTTATCATGGATAAATTGCTATTTAGTCTCTCTTTGACATTACAGCCCGTAAAGTCACAGCAGGGCCTTACAGAAGCAGAGCTGATCTGTGAGAACCAGTTTTATTCCCTTCCCTTCAGACTGCATCTTCTTGGGCCAGTGGGCACCTCAAAATATAATTGTTTGAGATATGAGTAAATCAGAAATTGTAAGAACTTGTAGGTACAGAATAAAACAATGAAATTAGTGATTAATGATTGAAAGTAGCTATTTGAATAATACAAAAACCAGCTGTGTGATTACTACAATGAAGATATACTGACAGCACCACACTGTTCTGTAATGCAGGTTACTTTGTTTGCAGTTGGCATTTGACATCAGCCTGGCTAATTATTTGTTAGTTTGGAATGTGAACAAATTGGTTAAAAGGTTTGATAAACTGTAGGATTATTAATATTCGCTGTGTAATTTTATGGTGTGAGATTTTTGCACATTTCAATGTTAATTTTGTGGTTTAAACTTGTAACGCTGTAGCAAAACACCAGTATATTGGCAGATGCCCATAAATATCTGCAGAGAGAGGATAATTTCTTTTTTTTTAATATTGCTACAGCTATTTAGCAAATTTTAACTTGATTATTGAAGGGTAAATTTAGAAAAATTGTCACTCTATGCTAATACTAAAAATAATTCTTAAAAACTTGGTAAGGTGCATGTTCTGTGGAATATTACTTGGCCTGAAATACTTGCAGTGCTGTAATTGGATTAAATTGAAATTTGTATTGTTCATTAAATTTGGATTGCTAGATTCAGAATGTATACCTTAGTTTGTGTTACTGTTTTCAATAGATACTGGAAATATCATTATCTGACAATTTTTAACTAGGAAATTTTAATTTTTGTCACTAAGATTCCTCAGTAGCTAGACTTTTAATTACAATTCTTCTGTCTCCCTCTAACAGCTGGACAGCCAACCTCCATGTGAAGCAAATGAAGATATGAAACCACTGTTGCAGATAAAAGAAGAGGTGATTGCTGCTGATGTAGATCTATAAATATATGTATTGTGTGTATGTGTGTTTTTTCTAAGAGTAACTCTTGCTTGTCTAGTCTTATTAGCAATGCATTGTATTCTTCATATAACTATTTTTATTTATAAGAAAGTAATTGCAGTAAGGAAATATCTGAGGAAAATGCTTTCACTTTTTCAGCTTCAAGTGCTGAGAGCACAAGGGAGAAGGAGTATATTTTCAGTAATAACTTCAAAATATTTTTGAGGCTTATAATCAACTAGTTGACTTTCCAATGGTATATGAAGAGGGTATTTTGTTTCTAAGCTCTTGAAATGAGCATTAGAGAAATAGCTAATATAAATATATATTTGCAATTGCTGTCTTTATTTTTGACATATGCTGAAAGTGAGTTCTCTAGATTAATATGAAGCTGCATTTAAATGCACACAAATGTGTTTGCTTTCCATATGCTGGTTTCTAAAATTATGTGCTTTTTGAAACTTAAATACCAAGCATAATCTGTTTGCTCAGTGGTGTTGGCACAATATTCTGTGGAATCCATTTAAGGGGAAGAGTTCTCTTTTCCCATTTGGAAAATGTAACTATCACTTTTTCCTCCACAAACTGAGTGGATAATGGTTGTTGAATTACAGTATATTTGTAAATAAAATTTCTGATGTTGCATTTATTAGGTTTTTTTCCTTTCTGTCTAGCTAAATGTGTCTAAGGCAATTTGCTGAAATACAAAATTGTTTTAATTTCATCTTGGGAAAATACTTTTTATGATGAAAATGTCCACCTAAATGTGTAGGAACAATAGCTCTTGCTCTTCTCTTTTCCATCACTGTAGACTTCAAGTTTTGTATATAGTTCTCCCATCTTTCTATTCAGCATTAAACACAAATGGTGAGACTGATTCTTTGTCATATATACTCATCCCTGTAGCATGACAATTGAAAGAGATAGAAGTTCCCCTAAAACTTCTCTGCTGTGGCTAGAAATGAGGTGCTGAAAATATTTTTGGTTTAGGTTCTGCTCCTTCTGAAAACACAGCTGGAATGTGTGCTATGTGTTCTTCAGCTGTGGCTCCCATATTGCTTTAGTTGGTGGCTTCACAAATCCTTTCACGCCCAGTTATGCACCCCTCTGTGTCTGTGTCCTTGGAAGCAACAAAGAAAACATGGGATATGGATCAGAGCAATTTGGGGAACATTTTGTGGATGAAACTGAGGAGGAGGACAGCTGGGACATGCAGAAGGGCAGTGGGGCTCTGAGTTTGAGCTTGTACATGGCACCATGAGGAGCTACAGAGGGGTGCCAAAGCAGCTTAGGGTGCTGGTTCCTCTTGGGGGATCTTAGGGGTGGATAAGAGAGCTAGCAGACTGGGGAGAGAGGTCATGGCTGTGATAGTTGGGGGCAGCAAGGGAAGATCATGCTGTTTCAGTGTAGAGGGAGAACTTTGCCCATATGGGCCTCCTGTAACTCCTCCTGCTTGTAACTCCTCCACCTGTCTCCTATTTGTTTTGCTTTATTGATCTTTTTCCTGAACAGATGGGTTCTGCCTTGCACCAGGAAATTTCCTGCTAATAAATGCTGAATTACAAAGTGCCAAACATTGTTTTCAAATTTTACTATAAAAAAAGAAAAAAACCACAACAGACTTCTGAAATGCCTCATCAACCCATAGTTGACAAGCTCCTTGTTCAGCCACCTTTGTGACTTGGCCTTGGCTTTTGGTATTAAAGTGTCACCTGTGAAGTGGACTAGTGAAGATATTTCATTTGGTTTCCACTACTGTGGTAAGTAGTGACACAGTAGATGACAGGTGAGAACTCTGGGGTATGAAGACCTGTGATAGTTTCACTGAGCTAGCCCTTGGCCAACAGCCAACACAGCTGTTCACCCACTTCCCCTCTAACCCCAGGGGAGAGGGGAGAAGATTGGGGGGGCAAGGATAAGGAGGCTTGTAGGTTGAGATAAGAACAGTTTAATAATAGAAAGAAAAGAAAACCTAAAATAATACTAATATTAAAATCGTAGTGATAATGATAACAGTAATAAAATATACAAATGAGTGATACCCAGTGCAACTGCTCACCACCTGCTGACCAAGCCTGGCCCATTCCCAGATAATGATCCCAGAGGAGCCACAATCCCGAATGAAACTGTGATCCTGGAAGAGCAAGAGCCTGAGCGGAAGCCAGAGAGAGCTAAAGAGGAAGAGACCCTCACTGATATACTGGACATGACATGATATGATATGGAATATCCCATTGGCATATCTAAATTCCAGTTTAGCTTATTAATTTAAATGTTCCTTACCCCCTTAAATCTTGTGCTTGTAGACTAACAGAACACAAAGTCCTTCACTTCCAGTGACAAAAATGCAAACACTGGGATGTTATCAGTGTCTTTCTCATAGCAAATCCCAGGCTGAAAGCAAAATGCAGCACCATTCTAGCTATTGAAAAAAAAACCCAGCTCTATTCCAGCTAAAAACCAGAACAAGACCCTAGTGCCCAAATACAGACTATGGAGGGATATTCACACTTCCTGCTCGCACAGCTGCCTTGGAGCCTGGGGTCCTCTCTGCTGCTGGTGGAAGAAGATTGCTTCTCTGAGAGCTTTTCAGAGGAGGAACCCAAAGTAGGTGCTGCACAGATATGGCTCTCAGTTAAGATCCACACCTAATGGAGATGATGTGGATGCCTCTCTGCACTATCTGGTTTTCAGCCTTCTTTTATGGTACAGAAGAGCCCATCACCAGCCCTAAAAGACACTGATAGACAACATTTTCAGTCACGCTTCAGAAACTTCAGTTGAAGTTTCTCAACCTTCAAAGCATAAATGAATTTATCTTAGCCTATCCATGATTTCCTCTCTCCCAGCATTGTGTTATGCAGCAAAGCTGTGGGAAAAGTCAGGGATGGCCATGCAGTCTTTTGTATCTTGAGCCCAGTTGTGTTGCTCTGTCCCTGGGAATCATTTCAGCATGAATATTGCCTGGGAGTGAAGAACACAGAGGGAGAAGAAAGCTCAGCAACGTATGGTCTGTCATGCTCCTAGAGCTGCCCAACTGGCATCCCACAGCCTGGAGTGAAACACTCTGAGCTGGGCTGGCTTTTCCTAAATGGTGTCAAGCATTTCCATGCAGACTCCAATTTCATTTTCCTACAAAATGTCTGCAAAAAAAAATCAGTTGTTTCATTAGCTTGTACCAAATTGGTTGCCTGTGAGCAAACAGTGAGTAGAGTTTTGGATTAGTGGGGCTCAAAAGAGCTGAACATTAAAGTCTTTGAGAGTTGAAGCTAAGTTTCTCTTCTATAAGGCTCGGTTTAACAGGGTTCCTTCAAACCTGCATTTGCTAATTTGAGTTTCCAGATATAAGCAAAGAAAACTCCTTCCTCCTCTCCCTCCCCTTGAGGGGAACAGGCAGAGAAACCCACATTACAAATGCTGTATATGTGTATTTTGTTTCTTCCTAAAGTATTTGGAGCACGTTGGGCTCTGAAGTTCAGCAAAACCTCTTATCTGCTAGCAACACAAGATGGCAGTGTGTAAATGCAGCTCACGCAATAAAAAGCCCTTTCTGTGGTTGTAATCTTGTAAAAGAAGGGTCACCTTTGCTAAATGATGCTAAAGGTGCAATGTAATGAGAGTTAGAGAGAACTTTCTCTTAATCTTGGGCCTTTCTCCCCACCTGACATCATGGAAGTGCAATGTGCAACTGAATCATTTTAGCTGTCTTATTTGTTTTTTGTCTGCTGGTTTGTTAATTAGCTGCTGCTTAAACCAGTACTGAGTAGGGAGAGAGGTAAAGAGAACACTTTCTAGGAAGAAAAATAAACCGGATTATTTTTAGTGGAGGGTTTTGGTGTATTTTGTTGGATTCTTTACTTGTTTTAAATGCTGTTCAAGGAAGAAGAACCAATTGCTCTCCCTTTGTTCATCAGCTTCAGACACTCTGTTTAAGGTTAAAACCTCTAAATGCAAATGTCTACAGGTGAGTTAGGCCTATGTACTGCTATTGAAATCTGAGTGGATGTAGGGTTCAGCTCTGTTCTTTACTCTTGGATGTCCGGTGCTGCTTGGGATTTTGTTGAGTGTCTAGGACACCTGCCCAGGGCTGGGTGTGGGACAGGGATATGGTGCAGATCTGGGAGTTAGACTTGCAGCTGCTGATGCAGGTCTTGTGGGATGCTTTAGAGCATCTGAAAGGTCAGCAGAGATTTATGAACAAGTGTCTGAGTCAAGCTCAGCTCCCTACAGACAGTGGAACAAAGGTGGGTTTCATGGGCCAGTGAATAGGTGTCTCCTGAGGTGCTTGGCTGTCTAAGCTTCACTGACATTAACAGGCATGTGGACACTAGCTCACATGTAGGCACCTGCATTTTTACATCCCTCTGTTTACCTGTCTTAATGCTGACTGAATTCTTCTGAAAAACTCTGATTCAGCAAAATATTTAATCTACTCTATATTTATTCTTACAGGCTATCAGCTAACTAACTGCAATGTACATTTGAACATGGCTTTGGAACTGAGTGGTCTACAGATAGTGGCTCTAGTAGAGGTCAATATTTAAACAAAATGGCACTTCAAAAACAGAAAATGTTTTCTGTAGCTTTCGGTGTGAACTTACTGTGGGATTTTTCTCATATGTAAGAACAAAGGAATCGAGCATCTCTGAGTGAAATTCAAGGTATTGAATATGCCCTTAGTCTTGTTGAGATTGCTTTCAGAATTTTTTCAATAGAAGATTTGTCAGAAATTTCAAGTTTAATTACCTGTGCATTCATCTCTTCACGCAAGCTGCAGCACCACAGGCAGTGCTGGTTAGTGGCAAGATTTATGTAGCAAACCCTTTGTTAGAGCCCAGTGTCTGAATTTGGAGCTCACACTGATACCAGAAATGGGCAGAGCCAGTCTCATTATTTTCAGGAAAGTGCCTCACAGGTAAACCCTGAGGAGAGTCCAAGTGATAAGTTCAACATTTCCTTTAGGCAATAGCTGTTGTAACATGGCCCACCTTGTCACTTACAGAGGGTAAAAGCGCTTGAAATGTGACAATTTGAGTTCAACCTGAAAACCAGTGCACTTGGAGCAGTGTTTTAAATTCCAACCAATCATTTGTAATAGATTAGCAAAACCTGTGCTGTGGCTGTGGTGGAAGGCTATTAGCAGCAGACGTAATTACATGAAAGAGCGGCTTCATGCTGGAAGCGCTTCAGCATTTTCATTTTAGCTCCATGCTTCTTGGGAGCTGGGGGCACTGACATAAAACAACATAGGAGGATGATGTAGAGTGCTTGCTCCCAAAAGGAATATTCTAGGGTGAGCAGTAGGGTATCAGTTTATTAAAATGAAAGAATTTTTTTAATTGGTTCAACCTACTGGAAAAAACACTTGCCAATTAAGTAGCTGCTGTAGGCAACAACACTCAGATGTGTCGTGCAATGGGAATTACTGGCTTTTATGGGTTTGCCTTACGTTGTACAAAGAACCAAAGCACTTAAAAAAAAAAAAAAGGTATGTACAAGGGTGTGTCTACACACAGATTCTCTTTATTATTCCTAATAGAAAGAAATAAAAAGCTAGGGCCCTGGAATGGACAGTTCATAACCACAACCCAGTGAGAGCAGGCTTGTGGCCAGCACAGCACACCATCTGAAACACCTTTTGCAAAGTCCTGTGCCAGAGCAAGTGTTTCTGATTCCCCAAACTGGAATTTTCTTTTGCCTCCAAGGCAGTCAACCAGATGTGCCATTTATTGGTGCATCAGTTGCATATGGCCCTTCTGGGACGGAAATTCACAGATTTCAGGGTCAGATCAGGCTAGTGCAATCGTTTGATCTGACTATATGCCTATAAAGATCAGAACCTCTCACCCAATAATTCCTATAATGAACACAACTTCTGTGTGAACTGCACTGTTCTTTGTGTGGAAAAAATGCCCTGTGTAGATCTGAAGAATGCAAATGATGGAAAATCTACCACATGTCAAAAGAAATTGTTCCAGTGGTTAATTAGCACTCTTGAAAATGTTAATTATATTTTTAGCTATTTTATTTTAATGAGCTTTCTATCTTAAGATTTTATTTTCATTCATTTAACTTGATTTAGGCTCTTAGCACTGGATTAATTCTTTTTCTCTCCTAGGTTGTACATGTGACTTTGATACAATCCCCATTTTTTTCCAGTTTTATTTCTTACACCTGCATAAAGCCCTATTGCTCACATCAGTCAGAAAATGCAAGATTACCTCCATGGGAGGATACTGTGAATAGACCTGTCTCTCACTCAGTGAATTGCAACACAAAACTCTCCCAGGTGAATATCTAACACAGAGGGGAAATAATCTTTAAGAGCATTAAAAAAAAATCTGAAGCTCTATAAAAATTTCTTTGCGTAATGCATTAATTCAAAGTAAGAGCTTATAACCAGAAGGGAATTGTGCTGCATAAATCTTCTGGCGTAATCAGTAAGGCATTGAATTGCCTTTGTGGGAATGACCATGCCTGAATTCCTGTGTGGTTCTGCTAATTTCCCTGTGTTAGGGAAGCACCTGTAAGAGATTCCCATGCTGACATGTCTCAGTTGACAAGGAGACAAGATCACATCCCGTTTTTATTTTTCAGCATGAAGTGTCAGCTGCAAAAATACAATTAGTTCCTGCTGTGTTTGTCAGGTATTGATAGGAGGGCTCCAACTTGCAGCCTTTCATCAAACTCTAGCTCTGCAAAGATAACAATTACCATCTCTTAATGCCCATGTAAACAAGAGTCCTGTGGAGAAGCATTAGTTTTACTTGCATGTGTTACTTCATTTTAAGTAGCCTTCATTCCTACCGAGGTAACCTGCTGCATTTATGAGACACCTATGTGCTGCACCTCATTACTAATGCCAGTGGTTGTACCAGTGTACTCCTGTCTGCATAGATCAGAGGAGAATCCCAAAACTGTTTAGGAAAATCCCCATTGATTGTGGTGGAGCAAGTCAGTAAGTGAGCAGCCTTCAGCTAGGCACAGCTACCGTCTGTTACTAACCCGTGGCCGTCCAGCACAGTGCACTGCAGAGTGGCAGTCATGAGCTATGCTAGTCAGAATATTTTATTCAAAATTTTTCTCACAAATAAGCATGCATTTCTGTTAACAATTTGAATGCTTACAAGTACTTTTGGACCTCAGCAAGTAAAAATGTGACAAATCAATTCTTTGCCCTTTTCCACTGGGATAATTGAATGTTTTCTGCTTTTGACTGGTGGACTCGGTATTCTTTGGAGTTTTCTGTTGCCTGTTGTAGTTCATAGAACATCTAACACCTGTATATCTCAGGATTTTGTGTTCTCTCTCCCTCAGCACTGTGCCAACTCAGAAATAAAAGAAAGGCAGTTCTGGGCTGCAGGTCATCCCTGTCAATGTAAAAAGGTATTTAGGTTGTCCAGAATATCCTGTGTTACACCAGCCACCTTGGTTTTACCATCACCTAATCTTTTTCATTTCATCTGCTTCTTCTCGTGATGTAGTGCTAAATGGAAATCAAAAAGCAGATAAACACCAGTTTGATACTGGAAAGATGCTAAACAAGAGGGGATATACAGGCTACACAATCCATTTACCCTTATTACACTAATACTCTCTTTGATTATTCTCTATAGCACTTTGAAGATATTCAGTGTTGCCACATAGCATGCTCTTGGTGTCATATGCACTTACACTCTTTTTAATCCTATTTCTCTGTAACGTTTTGGACTCAAAACCAAGAAGCCTGCCTAGTCAGAAAAGCTATTTACATAATCTTTTAATTCTTATCTCCTTGCCAGATCATGAATTGTTCGTAAGACTGAATTGTGTATAAAATACTGTCTGAAGATGCTAACTTCATCAGGCTTGTAAAACCAAAGCATCTCTTCACCTAACACAAAAGAGCATTTGAATTCTTCCCTTCAGTGTCTCAAGGCTGTGACCTTGGAAGTATGCCCATAAAAGTATCAATAGACAAGGGCAAAAATGTTTGTGGGTCAGTCCCCCAAGCAGCAGATATTTACACTCACTGATTTTCATAATCAAAGCAGTATTTTTTTTTCCTCATCAGTCCTGCTTCACTGTTTTGTTTTTTTTTCCATGATAACAACAATGGTTATATTGTTCAGCAAATATATTTATCTTCTGATCAGGCTTCATGCTGAGGCAGCAAAACAGATGCGTCTGTACTGCTGTTCTCATGCACGTAGATCAGCTGCAACTCTGATTCCCACAGAGCCTGATTGGTTTTAAGCAGAGCACTCAAGAAAAAGAAGCCTGGGAGTCATCTGCCTGTCTCTTGCCTCCCATGATGGAATGGGCTCTTTGCAACAGCACTGCCGTTCTCTAGCCTGAGAAAAAGATCGCCCCATGCAACCCACGGGTATGTTCTGCTGTTCAATAAACTCCAGTGGTTTGTGCAAAAGGAGAGCCTGCATCACTGGAGATTTACTTCATTACTGGCCAG